>NW_017731572.1:1870001-1884870 GCF_001890085.2 Hipposideros armiger | reverse complement strand
ATGTGAGATCTAACTGGACATGTCTAGATTTGATTAACCAAGAAGATAGTTGGTAAAACTCACTTTGGTTTCCTCTTCTAGCTGACGTTTCAGCTCCTCAATCTGCTGAGTAGACGCTTGTTTACTCCTTGAAAGCTGAGAGACTAAAGCATCTTTCTCATCTAATTGTCGGGAATATTCACCTGAGAATAATAGAAGTAAAGGATTTCGTTCATGACCTTAAAAAAATTAGCCTAAAGCTTTTGTATTTACATATATGTGTATATATCAAATCTATACTTTTAAATATTATAGAACTAGTTAGAGCTGGAGATTAAAGACCAGAATTGCCATAGGAGAGTAACAAGTACATATGCTTGCTGATTCTTGCTTTTTTTTTTTTTTCCTCAGCACATTCTGATAGTTTGTTTATCCTTCTCTAAAATGAGAGTATTGCTATTTGTTATGAACCCCTGGTATTGCTTTTATCTGGTACAAAGTTCCAGGACTCAGAGCAAGGCCTTCACCTGACTCTGTCTGCAGGCGCGCTCTCTGAGCCGTCAGGTCGTTGATCAGCCGCTGCTGCTCTTCTTCCTTTGTCTTAAGTTCACTCAGTTGATCTTCTAGAGTGCGGCACATCTTCTCAAGGTTTCCCTATGGACATGTGGCAGTGAAGGATGAGACATTGTATGCAGTAAAAAAAGTTAAAACATGACTCTTAAAATATTTTTAGATTGACTCAATTTATGTTGTGTGAGTAGAAAGTTATGGCACCAACTCTATGGGACATGCTGGGATTCAAGCATGGTGAGTGCATGATGTCCCTAAAGAGGTCACTGTTGGAGCCCATTCATTTATCTCAATAAGACTGACACTTGTTTAAAGTGGATTTTGAAATAATCTTCGTGGGTCATAGCCAGCATTGAACACAATAAAACAGAATGGAATATATTAGAATAGAAAACATTAGATGAATGCTGTAAACTGCGTGCAAAGTGTAATGACAGAGAACAATGGGTGTTCTTACAGGTTATTAATAACCTCATTTAGAGACTGTATTGGGTACCTTGGCCTTGGAAATGGCCTCTGCATTACTGCTGAGGTCATCGATCTCCATCTTCATCTCGCTCTTCTCCTTCTCCAGCTTCTGCTTGACCCTCTGCAGGTTGTCGATCTGCTCCCCGAGCTCAGCTACGCTGTCCGCGTGCTTCTTCCTCAGGGTGGCCGCCGTGGCTTCATGCTGCAGGGTGGCCTCCTCCAGGTCCCTGCGCATTTTCTGGAACTCAGCCTCCCTCTTCTTGTTCATCTCAATCTGGGCTGAAGTTGCCCCGCCGGCTTCTTCCAGGCGCTCGCTGATCTCCTCCAGTTCCCGGGAGAGGTCAGAGCGCTGCTTCTCTGCTTTGGCCCTAGAGGCCCGCTCAGCCTCGATTTCCTCCTCCAGCTCCTCAATGCGGGCCTGCGAGTGACACAAGCACAATAACATAAACTCACCTCAATTTCAGGTTATTTTGGGGTGCATAAAAAAATGGAGGTGAGATGACTCACCTGCAACTCTTTGATCTTCTTCTGTAGTTGAATTTCTACTGCTTGCTCATCTTCAATTTTGCTTAGCAGATTGCTGATTTCAAATTCTTTCCTTTATACAGAAGAACAAGACATTAGTACCCATATGCGTTGAAAGATGATATCACATAAATTTTTTTTTTTCTGGAGTTCCTACTTTTTAAGCTTTTCATCAAGTTGCACTTTGTCATTTTCTATATCCATTGTGGATTCTTGGGACAATTTTAGGTCACCCTCCAGTTTCCTCTTTGCTCTCTCTAGATCCATTCGAATTTTCTTTTCTTGTTCCAGAGACCCTTCAAGCTAACGAGAAGGTAACATTTGTTAAAAATTGAAAGAGTATTAAAACATTTTTTTTCAAATGGTTATTAAAAATACACTTACATCATCCACTTGTTGCTCCAGCTTGGTTTTAGCTTTGGTCAGGGTGTTGACTTTGTCCTCTTCTGCCTGCAGGTCATCCAGGGTCTGCTGGTGGGCCTCTTGGAGGGCCTTCTTCTCCTTGGTCAACTTAGCGATGGTCTCATCCAGGCCTGCCATCTCTTCTGTGAGGTTTTTTACCTACAAGGTTAAAGAAGAAATTGTCTTTACTATAGAGCAGCTTACTGGATGGTAGAACCTCTATATTTTAGTAAAGCAGAATATGATTCATACCTTATTTTCTGTGGCATGTTTCTCTTTTTCAACCTTGGCCAGTGTCAGCTCAAGGTCATCAATGTCTTTCTTCAGTTCTGAACATTCATCCTCCAGTTTCCTCTTCTTGGCCGTCAGCTCAGAATTGATCTCTTCCTCATCCTCAGCTCTCTCATTCACTTCTTTGATTTTGGCCTCGAGCTGGATTTTGGTTTTGATCAGCTGGTCACACCTTTCTTCCGCATCAGCTAAGGCATCTGCTTCCTGTGAGGAGATTCAGTGAGATATTTAGAGAATTTGTTACTTAATTTGAATTTGTTCTTTGCATAAAATAGTAATGTTCACTGAATATTGATGAATTTTCAGTATGAATATAAATTAAACTTAATTGAATGTTATTATATGGCCTAGAGAAATGCAGCTAATTAGAAGTGAGACTATAGCTTTAGAAACAAATTAATCTGCAAAATGATTGGGTTGAAGCAATTGACTTTTAAAAAGCAGTGTGTAGAAGAGTAGAAGGACCAAAGGAAGTCTGGGTTCTTGTCCCAAATTTGCCTCCATATATATGACCTTTATTGCTTTAGTCCCCTTGTGTCCAATTATCTCATATATAATTAAAGGGGTTGGAATAAATGATTGCTAAGAGCATTTCAGATGTAATATTCCAAGATTATGACTTAGTCAAATTGGTTACGTTTGGTTTTGAGCATTCCCTACTCACCTCAAGCAACTAGTTACTAGATTGAATTTTAAAAAGGGAAGAAAAAGAAAAAAAAACTTATGCCTATGAATTTCCATGCAGCATTTTTCATACATTCAGAAGTTTCCTAATAGATCATACAGAGCTATAATTATCCACAATTTTCATTTCCATTTTACTAATTACCTATTAGTCTCAAAACAAATTTTAGAATATATGAGAACATGATTTTGAGAAACCAAATAGCTCAATAACATTTTTATAAGTGACTAAAGGACTCACATAAAAATCAGTTCAGCCACTAATTTATTAGATTATTCTCGCCTGGGGAATTTCTTTGACATCTCAGTGTTTGTCTTATTCATATATTAAGTTTTTTAAATTCTTAAATGGATGATAGTGGGGACTTCCCAGGGTTCCTTTGCATCTCTTTTTAACTGTGAATACACTCGGTGAACTAATGACGATACCTATGAAAGAGGTTAAGATGAAGAGGCTGTGATCCCATGATTTTGGGAAAGCATATCTTTCCCAAGGTATAAGTGAAGTTATTAGAAGGCAAAGCTTCTAATAACTTCAACATTTTAGGACAACTATCCTTTTCACAGGTTTCTTCGTGACCTTTTTGAGCTTGTTGGACCAAGGAAATGGGAGGTTTTGTTTGGCCAGAGCGCAGGTGCCAAACCTTGCCGCACTCTGATTACAACTCCTTGTTGAACCAATAAATAGAGGCGGTAAGAACTCTGGATCTGTATCAAAGGAAGAATCATAGAGCGCACTTGGCTTTACCATGTACCCTGGTAGTTCAGTTCAAGTACCACAAATACATCTAGTGAGCTAAATTTCAGGGGCTGGGGAAAGGAGATACAGATAGAAATTATAACTGCCTTGAATTTAAATATGAGCTCATACATTTGCATTCAGAAAATAGGACTATATTTTAAGACTGGGATGAAGCAGGCAAGGCAAATGGATGGATACAATGAGATTTGGAGGCTTGCCTATAAAATGCTTCCTTCATGGGAAAGTTGTGATATTGATCAACACATTTTTCGATGTTCCCTTTTCCATTTGTAATTTGGAAGTAATTGTGCCTTCATGAGACTATTGAAGGTTAAGTGAAATTCTAAAAAAAGAAAGAACTTGAGATTTCCTTTTTCAAGGAAAGGCCATTTGCAAATCCAAAGTATGTGTGAATTCCAGAAATACTTCAGTAACGTGGTATGTTCAGAATACAGAGTACTCACAGATTGAACCTGGAGTTGCAGGTCGTTTTTGTCTTTCAAGAGAGTGACCATTTTTTCCTCCAGTTCCTTCCTTTTTGCCTCTGACTTGGCCAGTTCATCTTTGATTTTCTGAAACTCTTCCTTCATGGAGGCCATCTCCTTCTCAGTTTCTGCGCTCTTCAGCAGCGGCTTGATCTTGAAGAAGAGTTTCATCCAGGGCCAGTGCTTGACGTTCATGAATGCACGTACATTATACTGGATGCAGAAAAGGGCTTCTCTGAAATGGCATAAAAATATCAGTGTGGATTGATCTATTAGAGGCAATGTTATTGTTATTTATTTATTTATTTTTACACACAAACTCCCCTCTTAATGACCTCCCACATATGAATATAAATGATATGTCAAATTCTGTATATGCTATATGCAGGGTACACACACACACACACACACACACACACACACACACACACACACACACCCTTATACTCACACTCATAATAATCCTCAATATAACCACTTTATTAATGTATGCTGCTCATATTGGACAATTCTGGGTTCTTAAGTCCCTATCAAATTAGCAAAGAAGCTGGCTTTAGAGGGGAAATACTTTACATGGATGAGCATCATGTACATTCTAAGACCATTTGAGATATCACAACATTAGTAATTTGGGAATGGATGTGGCAATTGTAAATTGATTGTGCTGCTTGGCTGTCGGCATACGGGTGTGAACTGTGAAACGGTGGAGGTTGCTTTCTGAATTGTCCACCTAAATAGAGCTTATGATGTATCATGCCTTCCTTGAAGCATCTCCTCTTATTTTACTCACCACTGAATTACACACTCTGTAAACTTCTTTTGTTAGCTTCTTCAGATAATATACTGACTTTTTTCAAATTCTTTCAAATGCCTCATTCTTACCTGCTCAATTAGATTTTTAATATCTACAGGGGAGTTAGCATGGACTGAGCTCCAAAATTTGTTTTATTTAAATAAAATTGTAAAATAGTAATAAAAGATACCACTTCAGCAAACTGTAGCAATGGATAGCAAAGTTTGACTGCCTTGTAGCAATTTGTATATCTCTTCAGGCTTGCTGAAATGGAAATTCCATTTTTATAGGTCCACTTTATAAGAACCATAAAACTCTGAGAAGGCAGATACCATGATACAAATCACAGACACATGTAAAAGACTTGGGAATACTTATAATGCAGACCTAAATAAGTACTTAATGCAGAAAATAAATGCAAAATATGTGTGTAAGGACAGGAAATGCAGTAGTGCTGTGGAGATAGAGCTGGATGAGGTTAATTAAAGAAAGGAAAAATGGAAGTTTTGAATTCATAAATAGATAAATTAGGATGAGGAGAGAGAGCTTGTACAAACCTGAAAATAGGAGATAAACAAATTGTTTAGCCTGGCTGGAAAAGGCTGTGTGGTTGGAAATGATAGATGAAGTGGGGATAGAGAGGGCTCTGAGAGACACACAAGGTAACTTGGATTTGACATGGGAGAGCGTAGTGTGGGGAACCACAAACTGAGATATGGCATGATGAAAATAGTGCTTCCTGAAATTATTCCTGAAGCTGTATGTGAGAAGCCGTAAGAGAGCAATTGGAGGGAAGAGAGAAGTTTTGGACAGGATCCAACTGCGAGGGGGTAAGCAAAAGCTGATGTGTTGTAGGAGTGAGCTCTGAACTGTGTGAAGAGCACAGCTTGGCCACAAAATGAAAGCTAATGAATGAGGAAGGCTGGCTGACGGTCCCTAAGGGACCTCACAATCCTGATGGTTGTTACCTCCTTTGCAACATCTTCTGATATTCTACCCTCATTAGGAATCCCCGACAGACGGCTTGAGTTCTTGTTATAAGCTGGGCCAATTTGTCATCTCTCATTTCTTCCAGAAGACCCAGAAGGCCAGCTTTGAAGAAAACCTGGAGAAAGGGAGAGTCACAAATTATCCCCATACTCCAGGAGACACAGAGATGGCAGAAGATACTTGGCTCAGGTGTAAATAAATTAATAGTTATACCTTTGTATGTCCAAATTTATATTGGGTGTGATCAATATCAATAGAACCAAGGAGCTTCTCAGAGGCCTTCTTGCTGTCGATGAACTGTCCCTCTGGGATAGCACTTGCATTTAGAACTTTGTATCTGTTCAGTCAAAGAAAGAAAGATTAGGAACGTGTGATCATCTATGAAAATCAAGTGACACCCCCCCAAAAAAAAAATCAATAAAAGTCTCAGAGAAAAAGTAAAAAAAATAAAAATAAAAATCCAACTGTCCTTTAAATTCAGATAGTAAATCAATATGATTTTCCTACCGTCTCACGCATGCCTCCTTCCTATTTTTTAAGAAGTGCCACGTTTTCTAACTGGTTATTATGGCCTGCCACGAGACTATGTTATTATTCTATGTTATTATTATAAAACTATTCTTAACTTTGCAAAATTTACTAAGCAGGATCCATGAAATATGATGAACAGAGAACAACAGTTAAGGTGATACATTTTCATGGCATTCAGAGAACTACGACAAGGAGAGACTGACCTTTGTTTAAAGTCCCCATACAGGATTCTGCTGGGGAAGCCCTTCCTGCAGATCCGGATGCCTTCCAGCACACCGTTGCACCTCAGCTGGTGCAGGACAAGCTGATGCTCCATGGCCCCTAAAAATACACCAGAGTACTTACTACAGGGCACTGAATTTTCAAACTTGGGCCTGTCTGAGTATTTCCTGCTCTTCTATCTTACCAGGAGTTTTGGTTTCGTTGGGAATGATGCACCGTACGAAGTGAGGGTGTGTGCACCTCAAGTTGGTCATCAGTTTATTTAAATTCTCCTAGAAAACCAGATAAAAGAGACTTGATAAGAAAGTTCTGTTTCAGATTGCTTTTTGGTAATTATATGGAATGAACGGATGAACGCTCTTAACTACGGTACTAGATATATCTGTGAGGCTTCAATTGTGCTATATTTTAAAGGTCTCAAGAGTTCTGGCCTGCCAAATAACCGAAAGGCCAACATACTGGAAAGAAATGCAGCTCTCCAAGGTAATAATTTATAACATTTAGGATCTGTCCCATAAACAAACTGAAAATTCCGTAGCCTTGAAGTGTCCTCCATCGGGAATCAGAAGACAAAAGACTGTGCCCTTGTTCTGCTACTAATGAATTGCTTGACTCATAAAATCCCTTTTGTCTCTCTGAGCCTCATCTGAAAATAATTGAAATTATCTCTAAGGTCTCTTTCGTCTCTTTCAGTGCTAATAATTTTCACAGTAGTGGTTTACAGTGGTTTACAGTGGTTTACTCGGTTTACAGTGTAACCGAGGTTAGCAATTGTTCCAACTTTTGCCATTCCTTCCTTGAGTTTATTATTCCCTGGGAACTGTAACCCCTTGTTTTGTATTTTGAAGAGTCTAAAATCATGAGACTATATAACTTGAGTACCTGAGAATGACCCACAGTCTGACGCATATAGGGGGAGTTATTCCAGAAGTAATTAGTGATGACAGATGATGATGTTTTACTCGACTTTAGAAAACTCACGTGTAAACATTTCTCAGTATTTCTTAGGTATACTCTTTGAGAAGGCAGAGTTGGTTGCCCCCTTCCCCCACATCTCAGTTTACCATTAGGAAATAAACAAAATAAGTAATGAATTTTTAATCTTGAAAGCATGTACAAGGATAAGTTGATGTCACAAGAGTTTGTTGGGTGAGATAATGCAGATTGCTAGTGAGAAAGAAAAGAACAGGGCAGCGTTCCTGTTTAGGTCATAGGTTATACCTGCATTTAGTTTGAAAAGGATGAGACTTAGCCATACAAATTCAGACAAAGCAGTCATTAGGTCAGACATTTCATACATTCCCCTTTGGAAGAGCCAGTTTTTAAGCCACTTAAGAAAATCACAGTATTTGTAGTAAGTTATTATTGTTCTTTTAATCTCAAGAGATATTGTTTAGCTTAATCATCCATCTGAATCACTAGCCTTGGCTTTAGGTGCTTTTAGGCTGTTACAAAAAATTAAATCCAGAGGCGGCCGGGTGGCTCAGTTGGTTAGAGCGTGAGCTCTGAGCAACAGGGTTGTCGGTTCGATTCCCACATGGGCCAGTTGAACTGCTCCCTCTGCAACTAGATTGAAGACAACGACTTGAGCTGAGCTGCCACTGAGTTTCCAGTGGGCAGCCAGATGGCTCAGTTGGTTAGAGCACATGCTCTTAACAAGGTTGCTGTTTCAACTCCCACATGGGAAGGTGGGCTGCGCCCCTGGCAACTAGATTGAACACTGGCAACTGGACTTGGAGCTGAGCTGCACCCTCCACAACTAAGATTGAAGGACAACTTGACTTGGAGCTGATGGGTCCTGGGAAAAACACACTGTTCCACAATAAAGTTAAAAAAAATTTAAATCCACCTTAGAGGACAAAGATGTGTTTTGGTGGAAGGATGTCCTAAAGCATGTATCTCAGGTTCATTGTCAAAGAGGAACTCACGAACATTCTCAAAGGGCAACATTAGCAGAACAAAGATACGGCCTTCCATGGGGATGGCTTTGAGGTTCAGCTATGCTTCCTTAAAAACAAGCCTTATATAATAAGAAAGCTTCTAAGGACACTTTGGCATTTCTGAATACATTAGATGATCATAATAACGAATAATGGGTAAAGCATCTAACCCTACAGTACAAGTATTGGTTTGGCTACACCCTGACAAGAGTGAATATTTGAAGTGATTCCTATTAACATTCCATTCTGTCCTAATTTTATTCTGAATCTAATAATTATGATAATTCATAGAAACTGAATAGGTTTCTTGAATTAAATGTGTACTTTACCCGGAAAAGAGCTGACACAGTCTGGAAAGAAGAGCCCTTCTTCTTAGCACCTTTCTTTGCTCCACTCTCTGAGGTAAAAAGAAAACCCATCAATTAAAGTAGAGCCCAGAGGCTAGAATGGTATGTGAATATTCTGAGGGGATAGGTTTATGTTAGATTAAGGGCACAGAAAATACCTGCTTCAGAGCCAGCATAGGTGGAAAAGAGACTGGCCAGAGTCTTCATTGAAGATTTCTGGTACAGCCCGACCACGGTCTCGTTCAGCGGGTCCTTGTTCTTGTCAAGCCAGCCGGTGATGTTGTAATCCACGGTGCCCGCGTAATGCACCAGTGAGAAGTGGGCCTCGGCCTTGCCTTTGACCACCTTGGGCTTCTGGAAGTTGGCAGACTTGCCCAGGTGCTGGTCATACAGCTTGTTCTTGAAGGAAGTGTCTGTGGCCTTGGGGAACATGCACTCCTCTTCCAGGATGGAGAAGATGCCCATAGGCTAGATTAAGGCAAGGTAAAATGCAGATGGGGAAAACGTGAGCTGCAGTGGTGAGTGGCAGAGTATACGAGGAGAGGAGACTGAATGGATAGAATAGGATACCTTCTCGATGAGCTCGATGCAGGCAGCCAGGTCCATCCCAAAGTCAATGAATGTCCACTCGATGCCCTCCTTCTTGTACTCCTCCTGCTCCAGCACGAACATGTGGTGGTTGAAAAACTGTTGCAGTTTCTCGTTGGTGAAGTTGATGCACAGCTGCTCCAGGCTGTTGTACTGCACAAAACAAAAATTTCAACATCAAATGGATTTTTATAACAGCAAAATTCATGATTGAAAAAATATTTTATTGAAAAAATGTGGAAGATAGTTAATGAAATAAAAATTTTTTTCTTTTCTTTTTTGTATGAAATTAAATTTAATTGTTGTTCCTTCAGAAATCCCAGGGGGGGAAAATGATTATTTTTGACATGAACCCTTTTCATGAATTCTGGGCATTATTTAAAGGCATAGATGTCAATCACACCAGGAGTCCTGGTAGAATCTACCTGCTTCCACCTCTAAAATTGCTTGAACAATAACATACATTAAAAGTACAATCATGATCCTTTGAGTTATGGTTCAGATTTAAGAGTGAAAGTAATTTATTGGAAAACCTCACTTCTTTTACCACCCCCACTCTCCAATTCAAGGTAAAGTTCACATTTTTGCTTTTGGCTGTCACATTATTAAGGAAAGCTTATCTAATTTCTCTTCTATTCATATCAAAAATTTGGCAAATCCTCCCTGTCAGGTCTGTGAAGGTAGAGACTTGATGTGGTGTAACAACTGAAGATCTGAAAGAGTCTTTGTAAAAATTTACATCCTCATTTTATAGCTGATGAAGCTGACGCCCCAGAGGGGACATGGTATGTGTCACGTCAACCTGGAAGAGAAAAGACTGTGAACTGTCTCCATGCTTCTACCTTTAGGCCCTTTCTTCTCCATGGGCGATGCCCTGTGTATAGACCAAATGCCCAGATCTGGGTTCCTTTCCTGGCTTTGCTTTATATGATCATAGGATCTTTAGCAAGTGTTTTGATTTCCCTGATCTCCACATGTAATTAGCAGTAATATTAACTCCTTCGTGAGTTGTTTTGAAGATTAAATCAAGTAACATTCTGAAGTGCTTAGTATAGTGCCATAAATACACAGAATTCTCAATAAATCTTAGCTATTATTATTCCATTCTGTTACCTCCCAGATATTTTGGAGGTAACTGTAGGTGCAATGCTGGAGAAAGCAATGTGGAAACTACAAATGTAAATGAGTTATGATAATACCCAATATGTATATCAAAGTCCAAGTTACTCTGCTCCCACTTTTTATTAATATAAATATAACTCACATCGAAGATCTCAAAGCCAGCGATGTCCAAGACCCCGATGAAGTACTGCCGGGGCTGCTTGGTGTCCAGCTGCTGGTTGATACGGGCGACCATCCACAGGAACATCTTCTCATAGACGGCTTTGGCCAGAGCACCCACTGCATTGTACACCTGCATGGACAGAGTAATGTTTTTGGTGTTATTAAAGGCATTATTAAAGGAGTAATGTTTGTTGGCATTATGACAGAGCTGGGATGTGTGTGATGCATTGATGTCATGAATTTACCTGCTGCACAGTCTGGCCTTTGGTGACATACTCATTGCCAACCTTGACCCTGGGGTAGCAGAGGGCTTTGAGCAGGTCAGAAGAGTTCAGATTCTGGAGGTAGGCTGCCTTGTCAGCAACTGCAGAGACACAATTCAAGAAATGTTGGTTAATGGTGGATATCCTTTTTAACCTAATCTTGCCATTTTCCTCCAATCCATTTTCTTTATTATTTAAATAAAACCTTTAAATAATTCTACAGAATATCAGATGAGGCTCTCTGTACATTCAAGGATATATTATACTTGCTAATAAGTGGTCAATCAGTTGTACTGGCCTTCGGTGATTTATTGCAGGTAGCTTTTGAGAAATTCAACAATAAACATGTTCACTGTTTATGGAAATGCTTTACGCCTAATCATTATGTTGTTTTGTATACCTGAAACTAATAAAAAAATAAAAAAAGAAAGAAAAGCTTTATGTAAGGCACAAGCCAGAGTCCCTGCACTTAAGAATTAGGTATAGTTGGAAATATAAAATAGGTACATCTTAGTATTCATTGTTAGGGGTGCATAAAAGAATATTTGGATCCTTATCTCAGTTTTGCTCCTCCCAATTTCACCTCATTGGATCAGTTTCTTTATCTGAAAATGTGGGAATTAAATTGCGCTAAAGTCCCTTTCTAAAATCCTGTCAGTGACTATAATACAAATGCCACGTGTCAGGTACAAAAATAACTGCTGAAAAGCTGAGAGGAGGAAGAGAGAATGTCAAGCTAGGAGGTCAGGAAGGGCTTCAAGGAGCAGATACCTTTAGCTTCCATGGTAGGTCCTATACAGTCCTTGTTTCCATACATATAGTATACGAGTTTTCTTTCTCAATTCCTTTTTCATCTTATTTGCTGCCTAGACTGTCTATAGGCTTAAATATAGACAACACACACATGTACACAGATATCTAGGGACATTCTGCACGCCCAGCTGTGTTTGGGCAGATCCCGTATTACCAGCCACTAGGTTTACCTAAGTGGTGCTGAACTCGACCTCTAGGCCAAGTTATCTTGCATACATACCTACACACCATTGCCAAGGTAAAGCAGGAGCACTGTTCCATCTCATTCTCTCTCTCATGATCTGGCCTCAGATTGTGTGTTTTAGGTATCTCCTTAAAATTGGCTATTAGGGTTCATTTTAACCTATTTGGGCTGGATAGAAATGATGGAAATATGGAGATGTGCAGAAGGAAAGAGGGTGAGGAAAGCATGTAATGTGTGTATGCACTTCAGAAGTCCAGCTACAAAGGGGACGTGAATTTAGAATAGGCTTTTTTTTTCTTGCCAGATTCTCTGATTCAAACCCAGATGGAGCTTCATTTGGTACCTTCGGTGCCGTCTGGCTCCGCTTGCTCCTCACGCTGCTTTTGCTTGAACTTCATGTTCCCATAATGCATCACTGCCCCTGTGAGTTTATAAATGGACACTTTCTCTTCAGGGGTAAAGCCCAGGATGTCAATGGCGCTCTGCCAGGAGAAATGACAGGACAAAGGTTAGGGTAGAGGAGACTAACTTACTTAGGATAATTTATACTATATCCTAAGGTAACCACACTTACAGTAGGTTGCTATTGTCACTCCCATACATAATATATTTTTTTAAAAAGTGTGTATGTGTGACTTACATCAGTGGCCATCAGCTCTTCCTGGTCATCAATGCTGGGGACTGTGATCTCCCCTTGACTGACGAAGGCGAAGTCATATGGGTTGGTGGTGATCAGAAGCATTTCTGTGTACACAGATTTTGGGGGATATGTTTTACATTAGAAGTTGTTAATAAAAATATTATCTTTCATCTGTGAATTTAAGATCTTTCTTACCAATCAGATCTGGCTTCTTATTGGAAGTAATCTGATAAAAGATATGGTAACTTCTTTCCGCCTTTAGCTGGAAAGTAACTCTAGACTTTTCTAGAAGATCTGGAAGGAAAGGGAAATAGACATTGAATTAGAAAAAATATCCATGCTGCTGAGAAATTCAATGAAACTTAGTGTCTGTGCTACAATTCTGGACATCACACAGGTTCCACTGAGATTTCGGTTTGATGGTGGATCCTCCTGGTGCATCATATATGAATTCCAAATACATGTGGCAACTGCCCAAGGTTCTCACCATCTAAGAGCAGAGACTGAAGCATATCTACTCTGGGAAAAATAAACTTTTCCTGTGCGTGCCCCATGGCTTCTGTATTATAATTCATCCTTAACATCCCTTCCTTCCTTAGATCACCTCAGGCTCTATGTCAGGGGCTTCCTTGCAAACACTAACCAAAGCTCAGATCAAGAGCAAATCACAGAGATGTATTGTAAACCTATAGGTAACTTGTAGCAACACATAAATAGCCCTAGTGTTTGTCCTAGAAAAAAATGTCATAGCTGTTTCTGTGGCAGGAATTCCAGAATGTGCTGTAGAGCCATCAGTCTGAGATTAAGGTAAATGGAACACATAGTGGATTATGGATAAGTCTGGCATTGGCTCGTGGGCAACACCGGCAGCAGGTCCAATGCACACCAACTGTTGCAAAATATTCCTGCCAATGAAATCACTTGTCTCTCTGTTTTGATTTTCAGTGGTCCTGTTACTCACATGTTTCAATATCTGCAGAAGCCAGCTTCCCTGTAGTACCAAAGTGGATTCTAATGAATTTACCCTTGGAAAGAGAAAGATTATTTTGTATTAAAAATTTGAAGCACATAGTGATGCAATTGAAATTATAATTCAGATATGGCTACTCTGGCATTTAAGGACAGAGAAGACTCCTCTGTGACCAAATAGACTTACAAAGCGCGAGGAGTTGTCATTCCTCACGGTCTTGGCATTGCCAAAGGCCTCCAGCAGGGGGTTGGCGCTGATGATCTGATCTTCCAGAGTCCCCTGCAAAGGCAAGAGCAGTCCTCACATCTGGGGCTCCAGACTTCCTGAGAGCCCGGGCTGTCCTGTTTCTGACTCTGGCCGTCAGACTCACCTTCATTTTGCCAGTTTCCTCTTTTTTCTTCTCTCCAGTGACTGCAATTGTTGCAAAGTACTGGATGACACGCTTGGTGTTCACAGTCTTCCCTGCACCAGATTCTCCGCTGTCAAATAGAAACCAGAGAAGAGATCAAAACTACAGCTCACATTGCCATCATCTAAGATACTCACCACAAATGAGAGAAGAAGAAAAAAAACCACATACGTGATCAGGATGGACTGGTTCTCACGATCTGTGAAAGAGAAATCAAGACCATCATTTAAACACACACACGTGCACACACACAATCAATATGAAGATTTTTAAATCAGTTCAGATCAAACACAGCCTGTCTATATTTTTTTAACATTTTGTAGACGTTTCCTATTATTTTGGTTTCGTATTTATTCCCCTAAAACCATTTACCTCTGGGAGTAAAATTTATGAAAATGAGAGGCAAAGAATCATCTATTTTTTGTGCTTTATTAATTTTTAACTTTTGTTATGGAAAATTTCAAGAAGATATAAAAGTAGAGACAATAATATAAAGAACTCCCATGTACCCATCATACAGCTTCAGCAGTTATTCTCATTCGGTCAATTTTATAAAATCTACACCCCCATCCAAATCTCACTGTATTATTTTAGAGAAATAATTTCATATAATTTCATCATATAATTTCATCTGTAAAAGAATCATAGGGCCAACCAAGTGGTGCGTTGATTAAGAGTTGGCTTGGGATGCCAGCTCTGAGCAGCAGGGCCCCGGTTTGGATCCCACATGAGGGCCAGTGACACTGCCC
>NW_017731572.1:1803791-1868747 GCF_001890085.2 Hipposideros armiger | reverse complement strand
CCCCCTCCTAGTTCTTGATATTATTAATTTGACTGCTGGCAATACTAAATAAAGAAAGGATCTGGAATTGTAAATGTTTGTGCTTATTTGCCATTTTTTGAAGGAAATTTTCCCCCAGATTTACTTCATTTTTGTTATGAACAAGCAAAATCCCACATCAGTACAACTAGCTTCAGAGCTGATAGTAGAAATTATTCCAAAATTAATCTTAGGTCACAAATAACTACTATCTCACATAAAAAGAGTAAAACCCCACCCAATCAAGGAAAAGATATCTTGTATAAGTTTCCATGGCGATGAGTTTATGCATTCTCAAATTTTGTCTGGCTGGTTATCCATTACTTATCTAATGGATTCATTAAATCTCTCGGAGAGAACCATATAGACTAATGATAGTAACTGGGACTCACGGGCATATCAAGTTCATGGGGGATACTGCTACTATGCTACTATAAAAATACTCAGGATTTAGGAGAATTCCTCTGCTGAAGGATCCCAAAATGCTTTATAAAAAGCTTATCATTTATTTTTATTTCCCTTTTTATTTTATATTCATTTTTAAATAATAAAAACAAAAAATTGTCAGTAATTATATGACTGATGTGTTGGATTTATACCAATTTTCTGAGTTGTTAAAGCACTAATTTTATACTGATAGATTATAGATTTTTGAGAATTCTCAAATTTAAAAATCATTCGGAGAAATGGGTAAAATCTGCATGTTATTTAGATGTAGATACAGATTTTAGAGAACTTTAAAGTTCTACTCAGGGAAGTAGGTACAGATTTTGGAATATATTGAGATTGATTTCTTTTTCCAATAGAAGAAAAGTCATGAAGATCACATCACATCCAGTAAGAGCGTAGATAACAACGTCCTGGTCTCTTTTGGCTAAACTAACATCACCCCGGTCCAATACCACAGTCGTGCATGGTTTTATATGAAAATCATGGTTGGAAGCCATAAGTAATCCTGAATTTGGAGCAGTTCCAAAGCTGCTGGGGCGGCGACCTTGGTAGGGGTGGTGGCAGTGGAAATGCAGCTGCTGAGTATTAAAACCCCTGAAGTGAGCCAGCATTTGGATGATTTCTGGAAGGTGGTTAGCTTCTGCTCACAACCAAACAACAGTTTACTGGCATGAAATCCTTATAGACTAGAACTACTGGCTAATTTGTAATAAAAGATTCCTATTTTATTCATTTCTCTTTTCTCTGCTCCTTTAGAGGACAATTTAAAAACAAGTGCAGCAAAACAAACACAAAAAAACAGAAAGGAACAAAATCCTCTCAGTTTCCAAAATCCTATGAACCAACAGGAAACTCAGGAATTTAGAATATTTCCAAAGGCAATATATTTGGTGTGTGAAGATAAAAGGTTTTAATGCTGTGTTTGGGCCTATAGCGCACATCAAAGCTTTTTTATACTTTGATAAGGCAGTAATAACAGATTTTAAATAATTAAGAAATATATTTTCAAAGAAAGAGGGGTTTTTATTTTCCTCCATTCTAATAGGAAAATGCTTCAGAAATTTTACAGAAAGTCATAGCTCTTTCTTTACTCTTATTCTGCCCAAAAAGCTAGCAATATGAGCTGTATCATTTAAAGATAAGACTTTACAAAGCTTTCCAGCTATAGCTGGTAACTATTTTCCTTGATTGCTGTGGATATGGATATTTAAAATGAATCTGAACTTTTTTCTATTCAAATTAGAAAGCAAAACATATGGGAAAGCAACAGGTATGTTTACAGAGTTCTGTTAATTGTTTCAACGAGGCTTCCAGTGACTAGCTAGGTTAGCTTGGGCAGGTCAGAGAACTCAGCTTGATTCTATTCATCTATAAAATGGAGATGGCTGCTGGGAAGCATATATGACATTGTGGCTCTGAAAGTTCTTTGAAAACCGTGAAGCCCCATGTGGCTGCAGTGTATTATTATAATCAAGTCCCAGACAAAGTCTGTTTGTTCATTAAAGATTGTAACGCCACATTTCTGTACATGCCTGCGTCACTCACTCACCAGTCAGCATGAACTGATAGGCGTTGTCAGAGATGGAGAAGATGTGGGGCGGGGCCTCCTGGCGTTTTTTGCCTCGGTAGGCAGCCACCACCTCGGGGTTGTACACCGGCAGCCACTTGTAGGGGTTGACGGTGACACAGAAGAGGCCCGAGTAGGTCTGAGAAAATCAGACAATGCAACATGTAGATCTTGTTTTCACTCAGAGAGATAAACGGAATAAAGAGAGGCTGAAGGGCACTCACGTAGATCATCCAGGCTGCGTAACGCTCTTTGAGGTTGTACAGCACAGCGGGCTCGTGGAGATGGGTCATCATGGCCATGTCCTCGATCTTGTCGTATTTCGGAGGGTTCATAGGGTAGACTTGGTCTTCTTTGACAGTTAGAGTCTGGCAAGTAAAGGAAGAGGCCAGTTTATGCTAATGGTTGGAGGTAGGGTTTATGTTTATCTGTTGGTTTTGGTTATAAAACTACACTTGCAGACACTGTCCTTTAAATAAAGTCATGAAAATATATTCATTTCAGAGTTTGGTGCTAAAAAAATCTGTTTCCTATGGTGAGCTAGGATATTACCTTTAAAAAAAATTTTTTTCCTCTGTCCCAAGTTTATCCGGTTATGTCCTTTCACTCTTGTCTTAATAGGTTAATTTTTAAAATTTTCCTTGCCATTAATTTCAAGAAACTTCCATTTGAGGGGAAGTAATGGGGAATATTAATACATTATTTAACTTAGTAAATATTACTTCCGATAGGAGAAGTTAGTTTTGATTTCCCCAGGTGTGGGGATTTAGACTGGGAAGTGGGGGATTTACACTGGGAAGTGGGGAATTGAAGGGAAATGGGGAGGCTGATACTAGTGGGTAGTTGGGAAGGTGAGAAATGAGGTTACTACTGAGAATTCTTTTGCCTTCCAAATCTGGTGTCCATAAATGGACTAGAAAGGTGCTTGTATTGGCAATAGGCTTAGCGATTCCTCATCCGTAAGGCTTCAGCTCGAAGTGAGGAGATAAAGAAAAAAAAATTGTATTTTCTCCTTATGTTTTTACTTACTGCTCCACTTGCCGTCTTTACAGTTACTTTTTCTCCGTCCTTGCTTTGTACGGTGCTTTTTACATAGGATTCCTTGGGTTCCACGACAAAGACTGATGTTTTAGCATCAAAGGGCTTGTTTTGGGCCTCAATCCTCTCCTTTTCCGATTTTCGAAGGTAGGGAGCGGCTGCACCAAAAACAGCCATCTCAGCGTCTGAACTCATGGCTGCGATGTATTGAGCAGAGGATTCTGCCTTAGGGAAGAAATGGGAGAGCTGGAGAAATAGAAACCAGAAATCATGCATGTGAGTTAGGATTTGAAATGAAAGTATTGTTGAGCCTCTACCACCTAGGCAGTAACTATTCTTCCAAGCTGCCATCACCCGAGTTCAAACACAGCAACACTAACTCAGGACTGGTTTAGAATGAGATTGTCATTTGGGTCTTCATTTTTAGAACTTTGAAAATTCCCTTCCTAGATTGCATGTATGTTTACCTTTAGGGCTAGGGTACCTACGGTTGAATGAAAATGGAATCCTTGCCTATTTTAATCTCTAAACTGTAACAGTATCTATAGCTAAAACTGTTGCTGGGTTGTTTTATAGCAACTGTCATTCTTTAATCCCCACTTTTCCTTCTGCATAATGTTTGCAACTGCCATGTGCTAGGGCAATTATAGAGTTAGGAAGGAAAGTTTGTCTTGTGCAAATGAAGGTCGATATTTTCAAAGCTATAAAAAAATCCTTGCCTTTTAGATGGTCGTTTTTGTGTTTTTTTTAACTCATAAACCAAATATTTATTTTTAACATCTACTTGATGTTAACGTTTGGTGTTATGTCTCTCAGTGGGTCATTAAAAGAACCTTATAATAAATTGCCAGTATTTGGGATGTGTAGTCATTTGTCTTGCTCCCAAGAGATTTAGCATTGCCTTAATTCCAAAATCTCTCTGACACTCTCCTTTTGGCATGAGAGATTTCAACCGTCGGTTAACAGATTTAACCACAGAGAAATGAGAGCTTCGGCATGGAGAAGGCCCCCTTTTCCCGCATAAATTCCACTGGCTTTTTTTCTTTCCATCCAGAAAAGAGGAGACAAAAACTTAAAAAGAATTTATCACATGCATGTAAGCCATTGTCCTCTGATAGTAAATATGCCTGTGCAACATTAGCCTGATAGACTGATTAAGTCCTTCATTTCCTTTCAGGTATAATTACTTGGGGAAGGGCCAGGATCTCTTCTAATTTAGTTATATATTTAACAGTCTGTGCGTGTAATACTTGTGACCTTTTAAAAGAACAATAATAAATCTTTAAAAACAAATAACAGTGAACCCTCAAAAAGGAGCTGAAATATTATGGTTTTAACCAGATGTTTGTTTGCGTTACACTTTTAGATAAGAATTTTCCCAGAGTGTTTAAAACGCATTGGTGCAATGTTTAAGTATTCATCACTTTGCAGTAGAGGGAAGTTAACGTGCAATAGTCTCTTGCCCTGGACAGGTCTAAGTGCAGCTGAGAACTCGCTGTCCTTAATGGTCCTTAAAACCTGGAACTCAATTGAGGGTAGTCTCAGAGAAGATGTTCTGAAACAACAACTTGCTAGCATTTATAAGACTATTCGGAAGCACCATCTACTTACATAATTGTAAAAACATAGAAGTGGTATATAATTAAGAGTTGTTCCCAGCTTCATTAGATCAACAAATGAATAAAGCTGAGTCTTACCTCTGAAGTTCCAGACAAAAATGCAGGTTCAGAAGTATCAACACTGTAAGACAACAAAATTTTTTTTTTTATTAGCAAAGCTCTGAATTTCCGGTAAGATAGTTACAGAATTAAAATTCCCCTGCTTCAAAGCTTGAATCTATGAAAATAAAGGTTACGGTTGGAACAGTTTCAGGCTCAGAGATGGGTCATGGGGTAAGCTCTTTCTGCCCCCTGGGGTCCAAAAGTCCCAAGGCCCCCATCACTTACCTCTGGTTTCTTGGTGGAGATAAGGCAGGAGCGATCTGTCATGCTTATATAGGAACTAATGTGCTGATGCTGCAGCTATCGTCTCTTTGTTAGGGCAAGACATTTGGCAACATGAACCCTCAGCATAATTCTTACTGACATTTGTCATGTTTGGATATAATTAGAAGTATTCATATCATTTTGAGTATGTGAACCAATCTCCTATAAATAATTTTACAGGGGCCAATCTGCTGGCAGAGAATGCTTTCTAGTATGCTGGGAAGGTAATCTTTGACATGCCTGGTGGGGCCTCAAAGTAAGTTCCTAAGAGCTATATTCGTTTTGGCAAACTCGTGCATGCCTGTAGTAACTCGGTGATCAAGATACTCAGTGACACATTGTTGTCAGGGTCCTGACCACTTTTCCTTATGTGATACCACAGGGACCCCCCAATTCCTTCCCTTGGGTCACTGCCAAGGCTCATCCTTGGAGTCTGGGCTTGGGCAGCGGAGCCAGTGTGAGAGGAAATTCTACACTGAGTTTCCACCATTGGGCCAGTGCCCACATACTCAACATTGAAAAAAGGTATTATTTCATTAGAAAATAATGTGTATTCATAATAGAAGAAAATTGGCAAAGAGAAAAATGTCTATAATCCTAATATGCAGCAATAAAATAACACGAAGACATATAAGTAGAATATACTATATGCACACACAGAGTATATATATTTATATGTGCCTTGTAATCTGCTTTTAAAATTAATATACCACTAATGTAATTTATACCCTATTCTTTAAACGAATTATATCATAATCATTCTTTTTAAATTAAAATCTTCCTTTTTGCAAAGGTCAGGTACATTGAGATATAATTTATATACGGTAAAAAAAATCATCAACAGTTGTATGAGGTTTCTTGGCTTCTATTAAAACATTTTTAAACTTTATAATGAAATTCACTTATTTTGTTGTATAGTTCTATGAGTTTTTACATGTGCATCGATTCTTTTAACCACCACCACAGACAGGATGCAGAACAATTACATTTCTATGAGTTTTGATAAATATATGCAGTTGTGTAACCTCTTACATTTTAATTACATGAAAAATTAAAGCCTTATAGATCAGGCTAAAATTCCCCTTTGATGAACACTCGCAATGCAGGTATCTCCCTTCTCTCTAGAGGTAACCACCGATTTCAGTTTGGTTTATAATATTTCATACCTTTTCTGTGAATTTACAAATTTATATTTAAGAAAATATAAATTAGTGAAACTGGCCTAAGAAAACTGTCCCATAGAAAATAAAATACAGATATTTTAAATATATTATAAATAGTTTACGTATGTGCCAACTTGCTTTTATCGTTCTATACTCTTGGATCATTTTCCATGTTAATAAATACACAAAAACATGGAGATTTTTCCAAAATATACAGAAGTAAAGAGAATGGTATAATGAAACCATTGTATTATATATATCACCAAGCTTTAATAGTTACCAGTTCACGGTCAATCTTGTTTCGTATATATGCCCCTAACCATTCCTTTCATCCCTGGAGTATTTCAATATTAACTCATGTAAAAATTTCTGTGTAGAATTCTGTATGTTGTAATTGTAGTCATTTCTTTTTTAATAGGAGTTGTAAAAGGTTTCTTTTGGCCTAATAATGATCTTAATTTTACATCTCAGGCTAATAGAAGTTTTAAATTTTTACCTAATCAAAGCTATAAAAACTTTTTCTTTATATTTTTGGTGTTTTTGTGTGTATTATAAAAGGCCTTCCCTAATTTAAGGACTCAGGGTCATAAATACATTCTATATTTTCAAACTAATGTTTTTTAAAGAAAATATTGAGATTTATAATCTAGTTATGTATGTGTGAGAGAGAGAGAAAGGGAGAGAGAGACACAGAGAGAGAGAATATTATCTGTTTCTGAATTCCACATTTTGTACCATATTTCTGTGCTAATAACACTTATGTTTTGATAGCTGATAGGGCAGATTTTCCCTAATTATTTATTTATTTCAAAATTGTCTTGACAATTCTTGCACTCTATTATATGAATTTTAGAATCAGATTATATGGAAAATCCTGCTGGGATTTTGATTTAGATTAAATTGAATGAATAGATTAATTTGATGAGAGCTGATACTTTTATAATAGTGAGTCTTTTAAGAATGATATATTTTTATTTATTCCAAGTTTTAAAAAAAATCTTCTCAAGTCATTTTTTTCTAGTTTTTTAATTTATCAAATTTATTGGGGTAACGTTGGTTAATAATATTATATAAATTTCAGGTGTACAACTTTGTAATACAACATTTGCCTACTCTGTTGTGCGCTTACCACCGAAGTTAAGTCTCCTTCTGTCAGCTTGTATTTGACACCCTCTACCCTCTTCATCCTCCCTCCACCCCCCTCTTCTCCTCTGGTAATCAGCATTCTGTTGTCTGTATCTATGAGTTTGTTTTTTTGTTTGTCGCTTTTTGTTCTATATCCCACATATGAGTGAAATCATATGTTTCTTGTTCTTTTCCATCTGACTTATGATAAAAAATATGGTGAATACTGCTGCTGAGTGCCAACAGAAAGGCAGGGATCTTCCATACGGGAAGCGGCAAGTCGAAACTTAGTAACCGTGTATGATAAGTTTCAACTCATTCCATGCAGTCAGATGTGAGCTATGGTTGAGAGAAGGTGTGTTTTAAAATGTGCCGTAAATCATGGATCACGAACAACATGTTTACGTGAAAAGGTCAAATGGTTTCATCCTCCATCATGACAACGCTCCATGTCACACATCGCTTCTGGTACGGCAATTTCTGTCAATAAAAACTTTACGGTGTGTCCTCATCCACCTTATTCACCAGATCTGGCTTTTCCCTAAAGCCAGACTTCTGGCTTCTGACTTCTGGCTTTTCCCTAAAGTCAAAATGACCATGAAAGGTAAACATTTTGATTTGTTTCAGGAAATTGAGGCAGCCACAGCAAAACAACTAAAGACACTCATAAAAGAGGACTTCCAGAACTGCTTCAGGAATTGGCAAGAACGATGGGATAAATGTGTTCAAAGTGAGGGGGAGGATTTTGTGGGGAATTCATATATGCCTAATAAAATTGAAAACATATGCTTATATAAAAACTTGTACACAAATGTTCATAGCACCATTATGGAAGTGATGAAGCTGTTCTGGAATTAAATAGTGGTTATGGTTACATAATTCTGTGAATCTACTAAAACCACTGAATTGTATATTTAAATGGTGAGTTTTATGGTATGTGAATTATATCTAAAAATACATTGTATTTTATTAGTGGTTTTTTTTCCTGCATCTATTGAGATTATTAATATTTTCTCCTCTAACTTGTTAATGTAGTGAATTTTGTGGTAGGTTTTCTCACTTTTACCATTCTGGAATGCATGAAAAAAACCTATTGATATAATATTGTTTAATTCCCTGGTGCTTTAAGTTTACTAATTTTTATGTGGGATTTCTGTTTCTGAGCTTATATGTGACTAGGCCATAGTTTTCTTTTCTTCTGTTATTCTTTTCTAGTTTTGATATCAGGATCATGCTAGTGTTGTAAAATGAGTAGCTTCCCATTTGTGTCTATTTTCTGCAACAGTGCGCTTAGGATGTGAATAAGCTGTTCCATGACAGGCAGTTCATGAACTCTCTTGGCCTCTTGCCTCTTTGGAGAATAAGTATTTTACTCTTATTTAAGTTTTTTCATGACTGTTGGTTAGTCTATTCAGAGATCTTATTTGATTTTTGGTGGGGTCCATTTGGAAAATTTATATTTTCCTAGAAAATTGTCTATTTCATGTGAGTTTTTAGATTTTTTGGACATTTTTGTGCATATCATTTACAATTAAAAACTCCTATATAGTCATCTATTCCTTTTTATTCTTTACATAATTTAATTTTGTTCTTTTTATTTTATATCATATTTGCCAAAGTTTTGTCATTTGTGTTAGTCTTTTAAGTTAGTTTTACCAAATAACCGTTTTTTTCTCCTATTTTATTGAATTCTGCTTTCAATCTTATTCATTCCTTTCTTTTATTTCTTTAGGTTTATTTTATTGGTCTCTATCTAGATTCTTGAATTAAAAACTTACTTCGTTTATTTTCATTCTTTCTTGTGGTTTTACAAGGTTATTTGTGGTTATAAATTTTTCTTTGGTTACTACTTTGACTGAATCCCACAGGTTGGTATGTAATGCTTTAATTATATTACACTATTATTTTAATTATTTAACATTTTAATTATTTATATAATATTAAATAAATTATTTTAAAAATTTTTAATTATTATTTTAGTATTTTTTATTTTCATTTCAACCCCAGAAGTATCTAGAGCATATTTGTTTTTTCTTCTTTTATTTTGAGATTTTTATTAAAAAATATAGCTAACATACAATATTATATTAGTTTCAGGGGTACACAATAGTTATTCAACATTTATATACCTAAAGAAGTGATCACCATGATAAGTCCAGCAACAATCTAACACCATACCATGCTATCACAGTATTATTGATTATATTTCCCATGCTGTACATTATATCCCCATGACTTTTTTTGTTTTATGCCTGGAAATTTGCATCTCTTATTTCCTGCTCCCTTCCCCCTCTTTTAAATTTATCAATCACAGTTGACATTCAATATTATTTTATGTTAATTTCAGGTCTACAGCATAATGGTTAGACATTTATATAATTTAAGAAGTGATCCCCCTAACTAGCTTAGTACCCACCTAGCACTACACATAGTTATTACCATATCATTAACTATATTCCCTATGCTTTACTTTACATCCCATGACTATTTTGTAACTACCAATTTGTACTTCTTACCCCTTTTACCTTTTTCATCCTGCTCCCAACCCCCTCCCACCTATTACCCAACAAATCTAGTACCCATCTGACACCATGCATAGTTATTACACTATTATTGACTATCTCCCTTACACTATACCCTACATCCCCATAACTACTTTGTAACAACAAATTTGTACTTCTTAATCCATTCCCCTTCTTTTCATACCCCTAACGCCCCTTCCATCTGGCAACCATCAAAATGTTTTCTGTATCTATGAGTTTGTTTCTGCTTTGTTTGTTAATTTTGTTCTTAGATTCCACATATAAGCAAAATCACACTGCATCTGTCTTTGTCTGATATAGTCCACTCAGCACAATACCATCCAGGTCCATCCATGCCACCACAGATGGCAAGAACCCATTCCCTTCCATGGCTGAGCAATATTCCATTGTATATATGTACCACCTCCTCTTTATCCATTCTTACATCGACAGACACCCAGGCTGCCTCCACATCTTGGTCACTGTAAACAATGCTGCAATGAACATATGGATGCACACGTCTCCTTGAAGTAGTGTTTGGATTTCTTTGGATAAATACCCTGAAGTGGGATCACTGGGTCTTTCATTGTCTCTTCCTATAGCCTTTGTTTTAAAGTCTATTTTGTCTGGTATTTTGTCTGAAGTATTGTCTATTTTGTCTGAAGTATTGCTACCTCAACCTTTTTGGTTTCTTTTCCATCTCCATTTTCATGAAATAACTTTTTTCATCCTTTACTTTCTGTCTATGTGTGTCTGCCAATCTGAAGTGAGTCTCTGGTAGGCAGCATATGTAAGGGTTTTGTTTTCTTATCCATTCAGCCCTCCTATGTCTTTTGATTGGAGCATTTAATCCATCTACACTGAAAGTAATTGTTGATAGATATGTAGCTATTGCCATTTATTAGGCCTGTGGGAGAGGCTACGCTGCGAACTGCAGATGGCTGCCACCAGTACCAGGCCTGGGATAACGCTGCAAAAAGTGAGGACACCCAGAGGACTGCTGCCACCTTCTAGCTCCTTTAAGGTTCAGCCACTGATAAAGCCTCATGCAGTACATGAGTTGAGTGAGACAGGGTCTCATGGAGTCACTAGAGTGAGAAGTGTTGTGGTCACCAGGTTAATTTAGACTCTAGTTTCATACCAGTGCTGAGCCTGGAATGACTCAGCAAAAATTGCAGAGCACACCTAGCCCAGTCGCCACCTGCCTAGGGCCCGTGGACTCTGAACATTTTCTAAGAAATAGTGCAATGTGGGAGTTTTGGCTGCTCATGGAGAAAGTGCCTCCAGTGTTGTGCAAGTTGGGTGGGGCAGGGTCTCTCCCAGTGAGTCAGCAGGATGGAGCTTCAGAGCTCATCAGGTCAATCAGACTCTGATTTGGCTGGTGAGGGTTGGCTCAACATAGAAAAGATGGCGCCCGCCTGCCGGCTGCATGAAAGGAGAACCTCTCACCAGGAAAATGCTGACTGTCCTTTAGTCCTCCCCTCGTATGTCTCCAAGGCCCATGAGTCACTGACCCAACACTGGAGCCCAAGGTGAGTACCTGCAAGTGAGTGAGTCTGTGCGCAGGCCATTTAAGGGTTTGTTTGGGTTTCCCACAGCCTTCCATCCTACTGGAACTGTTAGAATTCTTACTGTTTCCCACAAACTGATGTTGAGGGGGCTCCTCTTTCTGGCACTTGTCCTCAGGGATGGGGAACCTGGTGTGGGGCATTGGGGTCCCTTGTTCCTTTGGGCAGAATTGCCACAGCCAAGATATCCCTCCTGATTGTCACACAGGGAGGTTTGGAGCCATTCCGCATCTCCACTCCTCCCACCAGTCTCTATGTGGCAGCTTTTTTATATTTTTAGTTATAGGACTTCTGTTCGGCCAGACTTCAGATGGCTGTCTAGGTTGATTGTTTAGTTGTGATTTTAATGTGTTAATGGAAGGATGCAGGCACAGTGTTTATCTACTCTGCCATCTTGGATCTCTCAGCATGTTTGTTTTTTAAATTTCCACATTTTGGCATTAGGGTGAAGTTCTCTTTTAGCTGTTGCTTATGTGTGTCTGTGTGCAGTTTGTTTTCTAGCAGGCCTAATAGGAATGAGGAATGTGGTTCATGTGTCTGGGCTTTTATGTGTGCGTGTAAGTAATAAAACAATTTAGATAGCATTCACATATGAATATTATTAGCACTCCATAAAAGTAACTGTAATTTTTATGCTTTTCTTTATAGTTTTATTATTTGTGTATGCATTCAAAACAATGCATGTAATTTTTTCATGTTTTTAAGCTTCTTCATATAAATGCAACTTTGTTTATTCCTCAGTATCTTACTTCTTTTACCCAATGTTATTGTGAGATTTTTCTGTTAAGTTGCATATAACTGTATTTATTTTCATTACTGTACAGTAGTACACTGTATGGTATTAAGACAATTTTTTTATTCTACTGTAGACAAAATTCGGTGTCGTTCCCAATGTTTTTGCTATAGTTTTTAATTTTATCTTGTTCTAGAAATAGCTGATATTTCTTTTGTGGCTTTGTACATGAGTTGGTTGTTTTTGTTGTTCCTCCGCTGCCCCCCCTTCTTCTTTTAATAGCTTTATTCAGGTAGAATTTTATATATCTTAAAGTTTATCCAATAAGATTTACTAAATTTAGGCAGTTCTATAACCATCACACCCAGTTTTATAATACATCCATAAATGCAAAAAGTTCCCTTGTGCCTATTTGCAATCAGTTCTACTTCTAACCCCAGACCCGAGGCGGTGGCTGATTTGCTTTCTGTCCCTATAGTTTTGCCTTTTATAGAAATTTCACATAAATGGAATCTTAAAATGTACAGTCTTTTGTGTCTGCCTTCTCTCCCGTAGCTTGTTTTGGAGTTGAGTTCATCAGTATTATTGCATGTATCAGTAGTTCACTCATTTTTATTTCTTAGTAGAAGTCACATTTTGTTTTTCCATTCCATTGATGTGTCACATTTTGTTTTTCTATTTACCAGTTGAAGGATATTTGAGTTGTTTCTAGTTTTTGACTATTTTGAATAATACTGTCATGAATATTCCATATAAGACATTGTGTGGGCATTTGTTTTTATTTTTCTTGAGTAGGTAGCTAGGAGTTGGATTGCTAGGTTATATTTGTTTAACTTATCTCAGAGTTTTTTGCACCCCTCATACCTAATTTTCACTTCTCAAAGAGTGTTATCACCTCTATTGAAAATGCATGTATTAGATGTGTGAAAAGCATTTATATTCTTTCATTGTTGAGTACAAAATGTTATATTTAGCTTTATAATTGAGCTTGTTACCTGTGTTATTCATCTACGTTTTTAGTTTTGTCTACTTGATCTGTTATTTTTCTAGTATATGTAAGTTAAAATCCTCTACTACAATTGTTCTCAGAGTTCAGATTTTTGTTTGTATGATTCGAAGATGGTTACTAACACCATTGAAATTTGTGATTCATTATAACCTTCTGGTAGATTGTATCTTTTAAAAATTAAATATGAGCTGTATTGGTCTCTTTTTGTATTATTTTGCCTGGAATTCTACTTTTGCTAATATTTTGCTATACTTGCTTTCACTTTTTGGTAGCATATATATAGGTTATCTTTATTTTCAACCTTTCTTAGTTATTTTATTTTACACCAAACTTTTAAAATGCAAGTAGTGACTTTAAAAATCCATTATGAGATCCTCTTTTAGTAGAGGCAGGAAACTGGCTTGTATGC
This sequence comes from Hipposideros armiger, assembly GCF_001890085.2. Lineage (NCBI taxonomy): Eukaryota > Metazoa > Chordata > Mammalia > Chiroptera > Hipposideridae > Hipposideros > Hipposideros armiger. The sequence continues at coordinate 1,855,160 of NW_017731572.1, read as the reverse complement.
TTTTTATGGTGTGCAAAATGTTTTACTGGGTTGTCGGAAAAGTCATGATGCATTTTTGCAATGAAAAACATATAAAAAAATACATCATGACTTTTCTGACAACCCAATATATGTCAATGTAACTAGCCAGATGTTATTTTGTATGGTTTTAGGCAAGTCACCTAACCTCTGTAAGCCCCAGTTTGTTCATCTTTTAAAGGAAAATAATAATAATTTCCCACTACCTCACAGGATTAATGTGAATATTCAGTGAGAAATATACGTAAAGCATCTAGCATAGTTTCCTGGCAATGTAGAAAATATTTGTTAAATATTGGCTATAATCACTCTACTTAAAGTTATATAAAAAGGCTCTATCACTGTGAGTCATGGGATATCATGGGAGTCTTTTACAAGGAACTGACATCATAAGACCTTTGTTTTAAACACAAGTATGGTAACAGCATGGAAGATGAATTAGAGGAGTGAGACAGAGATAAAGAACTCACTTAAGCAGTTGTTGTGCTATTTTAGGAAAGAGTTGTAGACCTGAGATAAGCCACAGCTCTTGAGAAAGAAAAGAGGGGGAGGAAATCAAGAAGTATTTAGATTGTAGGTTTGACTATCCTTGCTGCTGGTGAAATAAAAATACTTTTAGATGTTCAAGAGCCATTTAAAATGATTCTACTCCAAGAGAGCTAAAAATGAACTGAATTTCTTGAGTTTGGGGGTAACTTTTTCATGGAAAGGAAACAGACTTGGAAATAATATTTGGTTGTCGGAAAAGCCATGACGTATTTTTTCTGTTTCTCGTTGCAAAAATGCATCATGACTTTTCCGACAGCCCAATAGAAAGGTTATATATATAACTTGATGGAGAATTGCAATATTAGAATTCTTAGTAAAAGAATGCAAGTGTCAGCTTTTACCAGATAATGAAGTAACAAGCCACCCTACCTGACATCAAACATATTTTAGAAATATGCAGGTCAGATTAAAATAGTGTAAAATTAATGTAGGTGAAGACAAGTAGATCAGTAGAACATAATGTAGTCCAAAAATTGGGCTGTTGCATATATGGCAATTTAGTATATGATAAAGGTGGCATTTCAAATCACTGGCGGAGGAGTGGGGTGGAGAGAAAGGAAGGACTATTCAATGAATAAGGTTGAGAGTTATCATTTGAAAAAATATTAAATTAGGCCCTTGGCTCACACCATTTATAAAAAGTTCTCGCTAAATTGAAGTCTTAGCATTAAGACAAAGCAAAACTATAAAATAATAAAAGATACACACACACACATACAACACACACATGCGCACACACACACATCTTTTGGCACCTTCTGTATATATGTATCCTTCAAATAAAAAAGGAAGGGGGATACATGCAAATAGAAAAAATAGCCAAAAGATATAAATGTAAAATTTGTGGAAGAGGCAATACAAATGGCCAATAAACTTGAAAACATGCTCAACTTTCGGAGGTGCAAGATCAAATAACAGCTAGTATATTTCACCCACCCATCATGTTGACAAAAAAAAACAACAAAACAATTTGGTAGTAGCAAATGGTGCTGTGAGAGAGTGGATGCTCTTACATGCCATGGATAAGGGTATAAAATTCCAGCTCAATTTGTTGCATCTTTTGAAATTTAAAATTGCAGTAATTTCCCTACTTACTCTCTTTCTTACAGAAGCACAGAGGAACAAGAAGGTATGCCAAGGCTGTGCATTTAGCATTTATCCTAACAGCAAAACTTTGGAAAACTTTGAGGACCTTAAATGTCCATTCAGTTACTTTGTATTCATTAAGTGACCACCTGTTAAGTGGTGGTGATCTGATTTATATGGTCAATGGTTGAAACCTGACACTAACTTTAATCGGAGATTTGGATCAACATAACACATTTCCCACCTGTTTTCTTTGAGCTATAACCCTATAAATGAAAAACCTTATTCAAAATGACAATAAACACCAACATACATAGTTTAATGGACAATATATATAAGGAAACTAAACTGTGAGATATATTTTGCTAAAGCCTCTTTATTGGTATATTCCAACCCTTCTCCAATGAGATATTTGTTACACAATTCTTGAGTGACAACTCATTTCTTTTAACTTAGAGTAAAAGTTTTTCCAACATCTGTCTTATATCCCTTTTCCGTGATCTTCTCTCTAGTATCTGCTTACAATTAAGCTCAAGGCCAGCATTAAGTTACCATTTCTAATGTCCCGTCTGCTCCAAGAGTCCTTGCCAAAAATTAGCTTACAATTCCTAAGATTCCCTTTGCCCTACCAATTTCTCTATTTTCTTTCTCCAGTGAGGAAAAGCAGAAGAATAGCAGTCACTTAAGGCATCCCTACCTTTCCTAAGGTGAAACTCTGTGATTATCTCATCTTGAACCAAAAAAAAGGACTCTCCTTTTCTTAAGACTCACACCAGAGAGGAATGTTATTTAGATTCATCTGTTATCGCACATGGTTAATTTCTTCTTATTGTTGGTAAGGAGTAGTCCATTGTGAGGATACACCATATTATGTTCATCTTTTTGTGGACATATTTTTTGGACATATTTTGTGGACATCTTTTTGTGGACATATTTGTCTTCTTTTATGGACATATTTTTCATTTCTTTTGGTTAAACACCAAAAGAGTGGAATTGCTATATCAAAAGGTGTGAAGATGTATATTAAATTTATAAGAAATGTCCAAAAAAATCTAAAGATAATAGTGGAACCATTGTACATCTTCATTAGCAATACATGAGAGAAATAGTTGCTCAGCATACTCACTTGTCATTGTTAGTCTTTATGATTTTAGCCATTTTTATGGATGTGTAGTGGAATCTCCTGTGGTTTTAATCTGTATCCTCTAGACCAGTGATATTGAGAATCTTTTAATCTGGTTATTGCATTACCGATGCAGGGGTCCTTGCCCCTTTCAGGATTGAAATCAAGACAATGGGTGAAATAGTTTTGCAGAGAGGAAGGTTTATTAAAGTGAAAACTTGCTGCACTCTGGAAAAAAAATGGATGTATCTCCCTGAGGCTCACATGTACAGTGGTTTTATGGGCTCTTGGGGCTAAGGGCCACACCTCTTCCTCTTTCTTTCCCCTGCCCCCCCTACACTGTACCTGTGCAGTGTGGGTCTTACACTGTACCTATGCAGTGTACCTACATATTACTCCATGTGTCACATGTCTTCTTAGCATCTTAAATCTCCATGGGGGGGGGTGTTTACTATGATAATGAGGAAAAGTTAACTATAGGACAGCTCTTTTAAAAAATGCACATGCACGACTTTAAAAACTTTCTCTGAGCTTGCTTATCTCCCCTGTTATTATGATTCTGTCTGCTCATTGTTTTTTATTGACTGAGAAATGTGGCTCCAGGTTGTTTTCCTTAGCTGCAAGTTCTGACCACAATTGGACCTTCACACATCTTTTTTTCAAAAGTGTCTGTCAAAGTCTTTTGCTCATTTACATTGGATTGTTTTCTTTTTATTGTCGTTTTGTATGTGTTCTTCATATACAACAAAGTCGTTTGTTGCATATATTATTGCATATATTTTCTCCCATCCTGTGGTTTACCTTTTTTATGTCCTCAAAAGTTCCTTAGTGAGTGATAGTTTTAGTTTTAAAGAGGACAAGTTTATAATTTTTTCTTTTGTATTAATGCTATGTTCTGTTTAAGAATTTCTGCCCAGGATCACAAAGATATGCTCCTACATTTTCTTTTATAAGATTTATAATTTTAGGATTTACATTTAGGTTTGTTATACCTATTTAGTTAATTATCATATATGGTATGAGTTATTATTTTTTTCCATATAGATATCTAATTGATCCAGCATCATTTGTTGCAAAGACTTTTCTTTCTACATTGAATTGCATTGGGAATTTAGTAAAAAGTCATTTGACTGTATATAGTGGATTTATTTTCAAATTCTCTATTCCTCTCTATTCTGTTCCCTCTATCTATATCTTTCTATGTTAATACCACACTGTCTTAATTACTGTCACTTTATAATAAGTTAAAAAATTTGTTGAGTAGGTCCTCCAAATTTGTACTTCTTTTTCAAAATTATAGCTTTGGCTATTCTAGGTCCTTTATATTTCATATGCATTTTATTTATTTATTTTTCTAAATTAAAGCTTTTTGGAGTGACAATGATTAGTAAAGTTACATTAGTTTCAGGTGTACAATTCTGTAATACATCATCTGTATATTACACTGTGTGTTCACCACCCAGAGTCAGCTCTCCTTCCATCACCATATGGTTGATCCCTTTTACCCTCATCCACCACCCTCCTCGCCCTCTGGTAACCATTAAACTATTGTCTGTGTCTATGAGTTTTTGTTTCTTTGTTTGTCTTCTGCCTTTGTTGTTTTCAGTTTTATATCCCACATATCAGTGAAATCATATGGTTCTCAACTTTTTCTGTCTGACTTATTTCGCTTAGCATAATAATCTCAAGCTCCATCCATGTTGTCACACTATTTCCTCTTTTCTTATGGCAAAACAGTATTCCATTGTGTATATATATCACATTTTCTTTATCCAATCATCTATCGAAGGATGCTTTGGTTGTTTCCATGTCTTGGCCACTGTAAATAAAGCTGCAGTGAACATTGGAGCACATATATCTTTACGGATAAATGTTTTCAGGTTTTTTTGGTAGATACCCATGAGAGGGATTGCTGGGTCACATGGTAATTCTATTCTTAATTTTTTGAGGAACCTTCATACTGCCTTCCATAACAGCTGCATTCCCACCAACAATGCATGAGGGTTCCTTCTTCTCCACAGCCTCTCCAACACTTGTTATTACTTGTCTTGTTGATGATGGCCATTCTAACAGGTATGAGGTGAAATCTCATTGTGGTTTTTATTTACATTTCTCTGATGATTAGTGATGTTGAGCATCTTTTCATATGTCTATTGGCCATCTGTGTGTCCTCTTTGGAGAAATGTCTATTCAGGTCCTCTGCCCATTTTTTAATTGTTTTTTTTTTTGTTGTTGTTGTTGAGTTGTATAAGTTCTATATATATTTTGGATATTAGCCCCTTATTGGAGGCAATTGTTTGCAAAAATCTTTGCCCATTTGGTTGGTTGCCTCTTCATTTTGTTGATGGTTTCTTTTGCTGTGCAGAACCTTTTTATTTTGATATAGTCCCATTCATTTATTTTAGCTTTTACTTCCCTTGCCTTTGAGGTCAAATTCACAAAATCCTCTTCAAACCCAAGGTCCTTAAGTTTAGTACCTACGTTTTCTTCTATGCAGTTTACTGTTTCAGGTCTTATGTTTAGGTCTTTGATCCACTTTGAGTTAATTTTGGTACACAGTGACAGATAGCAGTCTAGTTTCATTCTTTTGCACGTGGCTTTCCAATTCTCCCAGCACCATTTGTTGACAAGGCTGTCTTTTCTCCGTTGTATGTTTTTGGCTCCTTTGTCGAAAATTATCTGTCCATATTTATGGGGGTTTATTTCTGGGTTTTCAATTCTATTCCATTGGTCTGTGTGTCTGTTTTTCTGCCAATAGCATGCTGTTTTGATTATTGTTGCTCTGTAGTACAAGCTGAAGTCAGGGAGTGTGATACCTCCAGCATCATTTTTTTTTCTAGGATTGCTTTGGCTATTTGGGGTCTTTTGTGGCTCCATACATATCTGGTGATTTTTTGTTCTATTTCTTTAAAAAATGCCATTGGGATTTTGATGGGGATTGTATTAAATCTGCATATTGCTTTGGGTAATATGGCCATTTTAACTATGTTGATTCTTCCAATCCATGAACACAGAATGTCTTTCATTTCTTTGTGTCTTCTGCGATTTCTTTTAAAAATGTCTTATAGTTTTCAGCATATAGGTCTTTCACATTCTTGGTTAAGTTTATTCTTAGGTATTTTATTCTTTTTGTTGCAATTGCAAAAGGAATTGTTTTTTTAAATTTCTTTTTCTGAGAATTCATTGTTAGTGTATAAGAGTGTAATGGATTTTTGTACGCTGATTTTTGTAACCAGCTACTTTACTGTATTTGTTTATTGTTTCTAATAGTTTTTTAGTGGAGTCTTTAGGGTTTTCTATTAATATATAAAGAATCATGTCATCTGCAAAAAGTGTCAATTTAACTTCTTCATTTCCAATTCAGATGCCTTTTATTTTTTTCTCTTGCCTGATTCCTCTGGCTAGGACTTCCCATACTATGTTGAATAACAGTGGTGACAGGGGCATCCCTCTTTTGTACCTGATCTTAGAGGAAAAGCTTTCAGGTTTTCACTATTAAGCATATTAGCTGAGGATTTGTCATATATAAACTTTATTATGATGAGGTACTTTCCTTCTATACCCATTTTATTAAGCAGTTTAATCATAAATATGTCTTTTTGCATCTATTGATGTAATCATATGATTTTTATCTTTTATTTTGTTTATGTGGTGTATCACATTGATCGATTTGCATATGTTGAACCATCCTTGTGCCCCTGGAATGAATCCCACTTGATCATGATGTATAATCTTTTTAATGCATCATTGTATTCAATTTGCTAGTATTTTGTTTAGAATTTTTGCATCTATATTTACAGAGATATTGGTCTGTAGTTTCTTTTTTTGTGTGTGTTATCCTTGCCATGTTCTAGTATCAGAGTAATGTTGGCCTCATAAAATGAATTAGGAAGTATTGCCTCTTCTTCAATTTTTTTGGAAGAGCTTGATGAGAACAGGTATTAAATCATCTTTGAATGTTTGGTAGAATTCACTAGTGAAGCCATCTGATGCTGGACTTTTCCTTTTAGGGCAGTTTTGGATGATTGATTCAGTTTCCTCACTGTTGATCTGTCTATTTGGATTTTCTAGTTCTTCATGATTCAGTCTAGGAAGGTTATATGTTTCTAAGAACTTGCCCATTTCCTCTAGGTATATGAAGGTGGTATATAGCCCTTCATAGTATTGTTGTGTGATCCTTTGTATGTCTGTGGTATCTGTCATAACTTCTCTTTTATTTCTTATTTTGTTTATTTGTTTCTTTTCTCTTTTTTCCTTAGTGAGTCTAATCAGGAGTTTGTCAATTTTATTAGTCTTGTCAAAGAACCAGCTCTTCGGTGCATTAATTTTTTCTATTGTCTTTTTGTTCTCTATTTCATTTAGTTTAGCTCTAATTTTTATTATTTCCTTCCTTCTGCCAACTTTGGGTTTCATTTGCTCTTCTTTTTCTAGTCCTTTAAGGTATAATGTTAAGTTGTTTATTGGGGATTTTTCCTGTTTCTTGAGATAGGCATGTAATAATATAAATTTCCCTCTTTTTTTTTAAGATTATTTTTTTAAATTGGGGAATTGGGGGAGGGGAACAACGCTGGGGAATCAGGGAAGGGAACAGACAATTTGCTTTTTTGTTTGTTTGTTTTGTTCTTCTGTCTAGTTGTGGAGGACGTTGCTTCACTGGCCCAAGTTGGCACCATCATTGCACTCTTCCTGGGCGAGGCAGATCAGTTGCTGGCTTCTGGACGGCCGCTCACAGCGGCTGCTGGCCGCTCACGCTGGCTGCTGGCTACACACAGTAGCCCATGGCAACCCACTGCAGCAGGGGCTGCAGCCTATCCTGCCGGCGACTCAGGCAGCCCAGCTCCAGGTTGAGGTGTTTTTCAGCATCTTAGCTGTAGAGGGCAGTGTCACTGGCCCTCATATGTGGGATCCAAACAGGGGCCCTCGGGCATCCCAAGCCAGCTCTTAACCAGTGCGCCCCCCTCAGCCAGCCCTAAATTTCCCTCTTATTATTTGCTTTTGCTGCATCCAAATAATTTTGATATGTTGTATTTTCATTCTCATTGGTTTCTATGTATCGTTTGATCTCTTCTTTTATTTCTTCTCTGACCCAGTCATTGGTTAGTAGCATGTTGTTTAATCTCCATGTATTTGTGGTTTTTCCTGCTTTCTTTTTACAGTTGATCTCCAATTTCAAAGCATTGTGGTCAGAGAATATGCTTGGTATGATTTTGTTCCTGTTTACAGAACCTCCTTCAATGATTCATTTAGGGTAGATCTGCTGATGATAACTTTTTCTTAGGTTTCATTCACCTGAGAATGTCTTGATTTCCTTTTCATTCCTGAACCATATGTTTTTCTGGGTACAAGATTTTTGATTGACAGTTTTCTCCTCCCAGCACCCAAAAAAATAGCTTTCTGACCTCCATGGTTTCTGGTGAGAAGTCTGTCATACAAATGATAACATCCTGTAGGTAAGATGTCATTTTTCTTTGGCTACTTTCAAGATGTTTTTCTTTGCCTTTAATATTTAGAAATTTATAATATGCCTTGCTGTGGATTTCTCTGAGTTTATTCTGCTTGGAGAAATTCCTTTTTGAATCTGTAGGTTATGTTTCTTGCCTGATTTAGAATTATTCAGCCATTATTTCTTTGAGTACTTTTCAGTTCCACACTCTTTCTCCTCTTCTTCTAGCACTCCTATAACATGAATGTTAGATTTTTTTTGTTATAGAGCCACAGAGCCTTCAGACTCAGTACAACTTTTTCCCCATTTATCTTCTTTCAGTTTTTCAGGTTCAGTTATTTCTGTTGTTCTGTTCCAGTTCATTGATTCTTTCCTCTGTCCCCTCCATTTTACCAGTGAGTCCATTTGCTGAGCTTTTTGTTTCAGTTATTGTATTTTTCATTTCTAAAATTTTCATTTGTTCTTTTATATATCTTCTATTTTTTTTGCTGAGGCTTTATATTTTTACATTTGTTTCAAGCATTTTAATAAATATTCCTTGAAGCATTTTTATTACAGTTGCTTTAAAATCATTTTCAGTTCATTCTAATATCTTTATCATCTTGGTTTTGGCTTTTCCATTCATTTATCCTTCTTCATTCAGTGTGAGATCATTTTGATGTGAAGAGTGGTTTTCAGTTGAAGCCTGGACACTTTTGTATTATGCTGTGCGATTCTGGGTCTTATTTAAACCTTTTAGTTGGCTTCCTGTGATACTGCTCTGTCAAAGGAAATGGGGTGGTTTCACTTCATTTCTGCCACATGGAGGTACAAGTCCAAGTTTCCTTCTGTTGACACCTGAGAGGGGGTACCCTTATTATTCTTGGGTGAAAATTGCAGTTCTGGCTTCCCATATGGTCTCCTTTGACACCACAGTTGGGGGGGGGTGGCCTCATGACCACTGGGCAATTGTGAAAGCGCTGACTTTTCTTTAAGCCTCTTCTGATAGTGAAGACAAGTGGTGCCTGGTATCTGCTAGGTGGTTGGGAGTCAAGGATCTTCACATTGTTTCCACTGGAACCATTTGTGGGGTCCCATTACCGGCCAGCAGGCATGAAAGTCTCATCTTCCTGACACCACCCAAGTGGGAATGTTGAGGCACCTGATTACAGCCTCACTAGGGTGGAAGTACAGGCTTCCCACTCAGCTTTTGCTGCTGGTCGGGTGGGGCCGTATTATTTTCTGTGTTGTTTGGCTGGAATAGAGCTGTTATGATCTAAAAGTTTTCTGTCTTGCTAGGCTGCCCATTACTTTGTCCTTTGGCTAGAGGAGTGCTTTTTGTTTGTTTGTTTGTTTGTTTGTTTGTTTGTTTGTTTTTGTCTGAACTCATTGGTGTTTCTGTGTTGTCTGCTTTGTCAGCTCTAAGACTGGGGCATATGAGGCAAAAAAAAAAAACCCCAGAGAACTTACCTAGCTGGTCCATCTTCTCTCCACATTTCAGAATATCTTATGTTAGGTTTATGTTTAATCTCCTATAAAGTCCTACTTAATGGGAGGAATAGGGAAGAGTGGGTCAACTTTATCTTCCTGGAAACAAAAGTCTCCTTACTGAATTTTGGTTTTGTTGTTCTATCAATTACTCAATGTCCTCTGCTTTAGGATTTATTTTTGGGTAATACATGTAAAATACCTAACACTGTGCATGGCACAAATATTAAGTTCTTATTAAATTATTATGCATTGCCCAAATATTTCTTGAGCAATTGTTACATGACAGTCAATGTTCAAATCATCAGATGTTCAATGGTGAACAAAACAAAGTCCTGCCCTTGTGGAGCTAATATTTTAGCAGAGGGAGACAGATATTAAACAAATAAATTAATAGTCAATTGGTGATTAGTTGTGTGGACAGATTGAAAGCAAATCAAGAGGATAAGAAGTATAATTGTCAGGGCAGGGAGAAGGAGTGGCCTTTTGATACTGAGTATCCAGTGAAGGCCTTTTTAAAGGTGTAATATGACCAGAATCCTGCAGCTATGAAGGAGCAAGCCATATGAATATCCAGGTGAAGAGTAGAGATCTTTCCTGTCCCCTAGCGAAGTGACAGATTACCAACCTTGTTTCTAGGGGAAGAATGTCATCAGAAACTTTCATTAGTCAGGCTAGACTAGAAATCCAGGACAGTGCTTTACTTCCTGGATGAAGAGTTAGAAGATCTTGGTCTGGGTCTGGGTCTGTCATTTATTAGTTACACAACTTTTGACAAATCACTATCCTCTTTGTAGCTCAGTTTCCAGAAGGATTCTAGCCATGTTATATTGTTGTGAGTATCCAGTGATTAGCAAATTGTACATGGAAGCATTTTGCAAATAAAACCAAGAGTACTACAAATGTAAGATATTAAATTGTATTATAATTACTGACAGTGCTGCCCAACTTGGAATCAAAGACATTTAGATTGGATTTTAGCAATAATTGAGCTCAATTTCCTTATTTTATAGATGAAGAAACTGAAGCCCATAGAGGTTTGGTTGAAACATGGGATATAAACACAGGACTATATAATATCATATATAATAACTTTGTGAAAGATTTGGTGACAATGTAGAGCTGTGGTTTTCAGAATGTAGTCCTTAAACTAGCAGTGTTAGCATCACCTGGGAACTTGTTAGAAATGCAAATTCTTGGTCCTTAACTCAGACCTACTGAATTAGAAACTCTGGAGGTGTAGCCCAACAATTGGTGTTTTAACAAGCCCTCCATATGATTCTGATGCATGCTACATTTGAGAACCACTGATGTGGAGGTTCACATAATCCCTAGACCCATGAGGAAGAATGCTGGATGTCTTAATACCCAGAGTCAGCTTTTGGCAAAATTGTGTGTAAATGGCCTTTGTAGATGCATTTTCTTATCTCCCCGCTTTCCCTTCCTCAGAGTTACCTCCCCTTTAGGCACTTGTCAAGAGACCTCTTTGTTTAGATACTTTTTTAGGTTGATAGCCAATAATTCTGGTTTAGGCATAGATGAAATTAGTATATTTTCAATTTAATAAGAGATTAAATAAAGTGAACATCCTCTGGGATGCCAACGATTCAGTCTCTAATAGGATATTTAGATATAAGACATTATAGAAGGGGAGGTAATGTTTTAGAGTAGAGGTATATTAAGATTTCTTCTTTTCTTGATACACTGTTTGGTTATTTGAACACATAAGTTGAGTTGAGAGAAAAGATTCATGATATATCCAAGTATCAGTATTTCAATGGTCCCAGAATTCACTTCAGATACCATGGTCGTTAAGTCTTCAGAGCATAGAAAAGTAAAGAAACTGGCCTTATTACAAATTCTTAGGGGATTTTAGAGTGTAGTGATGCCTGGCTGCATACCTGAAGCATCAGAGCATGGTCATCTCTGCCTAGTTCCTTATATACACATTTTAAATAAGTTTATCTATAAGTTAGAGAAAAAAGTCCTTTGCCCTTTGTAACACGTTACAATCTTCTTCCAGTCTTAATTTCTTTCTATCACAGTAAGTCTTAGTGCTACTAATCAGGGAGGAATCAGGCTTAAACTACCTTAATTGTTCCTAATTCAGGGTTGTTTTTGGAGACAGCCTCCTGCCTTCTTGCATGCACCCTGTTTGGGTTCTCATATCCAGCATCAATACGTTACAAATAGTTCCCAAATCTCAGAAAATTAAAGAAAAGACAATTAATTCCCAAGTAAAGAAAAGACAGAATATTGTGAGTATTTCTAGATTATCATCCATGGTTTTGTTGTAAGAGATAAGGAAGTAAGTCTAAAATTCACCTAATCTGTGAAGAAGAGTATTAACCAGAATAGCCATGATTCTAAATCCTTCCTGCTTTAATCAGTGACCCTAGAATAACTGACCCATATATAATTAAATCTACTCTCAACTCTCTACATAAACAATTATTTAAATACTTAGGAGACAGAATAATAAAGCAATTACCCAGTGCTTTTGAGGTCAATAGGTTAACTCTACAGAGTTTAATTAAAATTTGATAATAAATGCTTACTCTAGGCAAGATATTTCATTAGTCTTCATCATGGCCCAGGTGAAATATTCCTTATAATTCTTTTCTATCCCCTTTAAGTTCTCTTCTCATGAAGCAGGCTTCTTATCACTAATTAGGAGTCCCACACTGGGGAAGGAGATTCCCTCAAGCAGCCTCCTCATTAGAAAGGTATATCCACCACTGTAAAATAATCAATTGGTGTTCTACTATCTTATTTTTTAAATGTCCACACAATGAAACCAAATTGTAAGCTTTAAAAAAGTATCAAAGAAAAAACCACTCTGGCAATGGCTATGATAAAACACAGTCACATTCTTTTTGCTATTAAGAAATAAATTCCCTTTCTGGTTCTACCTTAAAATATGAATGGTACTGAGAAAGATCAAGTTACTTGGTAAGCAGAATTTTATGTATAAATTAGAAGGTTAACAATAATAATTCTTTAAAAAGTTTTGTCCTTTTTCTTGGAGAGGGAGGTGGTTCAGAGGAAAAGAATTTCCCCCGAAAGGAAATAAAGTCTAGAACCACAAAGTAACTGGGAGGTTTGAATGCTGCAAAACTGTTGAACTTCTTCAGGGCTCTCCCAGCCCTTACTTTATACTACTGTTAGGCCTCTGCTTTCACTCTGCATTCTTGTTCATTTCCATCACTGTCATCTCCAATTTGTCCATTTTCATATCTTTCCTAACAGCCATTCCAGGCTCTGGTCTCTCCTATCCTACTCCATCCTCCATACCACCGCCAGAATTGAGTCAACTATCCTCATGGAATTTGACCGGTTTGATGCATGTTCATTATAATTCCCCACCTCTACGTATGAGGCTCTATCCTTCATAGTCAGGTTTTACCTTCCACCTCTGGCCTCACCTGCTGCTCTTTGCTGCTGGCACCTATGTTTAAACCATGAAATCTCATGCTCGTTTTCTCTTCTTCAAATGACCAGCTCCTTTTCTCTTTCACCTAATAACTACACGCCTTTTAGGAGCTAGCTCACCGTCTTCTTTGAAAAGCCTCTCTGGATTCCGCAGGCTAGCAGCTCACTATGTTATTGTCACATTTTGTTTTCATACTTCAGTCAGAGTATGTATGTTGCGCTGTAATCTGTTTGAATTGTTGTCTGTCCCATTGGCCTGAGCTCCTCAAAGGCAGGGATGATGTCATATCCTGGGTGCCCAATTCTGTATACACACATACTTGGTATTCATTAAAATTGGTTGGATGGAATTGAGGATACATTAACCACCTCTTCATCCTCTCCGAGCACTTCATTTCATTTGCCTTCTATTAAAAGTTCATTCATTGCCCACATTCATTTTTGTCACCATCTCTGACTGCAGCAGTAGGAGCTCAACAAATGTTGAATACATTAATTAGTTCTAATAAATGTTGAATAAATGATTACTATAGAGCTTGTAATCAAGAGACCCATGTATTTTTAGATTGCAAAATTCTCTGCAGATTTTATTTCCTTGATATTACAGTGACATGTGACAGTGACAAAGAACTTCACATTTTGTGCTTTTCTTTGGTCACCTTTCAGCATTAGAATGAATTACTCTTCACTTATGACTTTTGTGTGAACCTCCCGGCTCTTCACCCGCAGCTTGTTGACCTGGGACTCAGCGATGTCAGCCCGTTCCTCGGCCTCTTCCAGCTCGTGCTGGATCTTGCGGAACTTGGCAAGGTTGATGTTGGACTGTTCCTCCTGAGGAAAGAGATGCATTTGAGTGTATAAGAACATTTGACATTTTCTGATTTTTATTGCCTGTGTTACTAGAAGCAGCTACAGGATTCGCTTCATGAATGAGAAAGAAAAACATTTCTGTTATTTGGTGATGTACCTATTTGGGCGCAGGGTCACCTCAATGAATGAGTGGGCTCACAACCCCCTGCCCAATCCCTTTCTCTTAACTCCCTTCCTGGCAAACTTAAGATGCTACAATGACCACAGGAAGGTCAACATAGCAGGAATCTGAATCAATCTTGTTTCTGTGAAACAAACTTTAAAAAGTAGGCACAGTAGTAGTATTGGGTACAGAAAAACTTAAGGAAGGTTTCAGAATTAACAGAATAAGAAACATAACTGCAAAAAAATAAAAAAGAAATGTCCTGAGATGAATTTATCATGAAGTTAAATAAAACTTAAATTTCAGAGCCCTCATTTGAATATCCCGTATGAGTGCTGGGAATATAGCACCCCCAGATGGGAGTTGTAGAGTGTTCTAGACAGGGAGAGAATTGGGTTGTAATGAGAAAGCATGTCTGTGTTAACATGTCTGGAAATTTACTTAAAGAGGTCTCAGAAAAAATGAACCTGATCTCAAAGACTCTAGTAATTCACGGTAAACTGTTTCCATTCTAAATAAATATTCATTTTCATACCTAATTTTGTATTCCTAATTTTGTATTTTTTGCCTTAAAAAAAAGCCTCTTAAATTCTATAAACTTGAGGCTCCACAAAACCTGGACTTGCTCTTGAACCTTTCTCTCTCACTGTGAAGATACTCACAGCCTCTTCAGCTTGTCTCTTATATGCTTTAACTTTGGTTTGTAGTTTGTCCACCAAGTCCTGCAGCCTGAGAACATTCTTGCGGTCCTCCTCAGTCTGAAATGAAAAAGGTAGCAAGTAGATAGTGTCAATATTTGAAAACAACTCATTGTTTTTATTTTCTTGAAAATACAATTGGGAAAACATGGAGAGGCTGGTCACCTGGTAAGTGAGTTCCTTCACTCTCCTCTCGTGTTTGCGAAGACCTTTGACAGCCTCAACATTGCGCTTCTGTTCATTTTCAACCTCGTTTTCAAGTTCCCTAACCTGGAAGAGAACAAATGTGTTTAACAATTGGCTGTAACTAGCTGCATGAACAACCTGGGAATTGAATGAAATGGTGGAGACCCACCCTGGCCTCCAGTTTCTGGATCTGCTTCTTCCCGCCCTTCAGGGCCAGCTGCTCAGCCTCATCCAGACGGTGCTGCAGGTCCTTCACCGTCTGCTCCAGGTTCTTCTTCATCCGCTCCAGGTGGGCGCTGGTGTCCTGCTCCTTCTTCAGCTCCTCCGCCATCATGGCCGCCTAGTTAGCAATAAAAACGAAATCAGTTGAGGGAGCTGAGATAGCACATCACGATTCAGGTTTGACCACCACTGCATTGCCCTCTGCTCACGTCAGTGATGGCCTTCTTGGCTTTCTCTTCTGCGTTGCGGGCTTCCTGGACAATTTCCTCCATCTCTCCCTGGATTTGGGAAATGTCTGTCTCCAGCTTCTTCTTGGTGTTGATCAGGCTGGTGTTCTGTTTTAAATTAATAAAAAAGGAGAAAAGCACATTTAATAATAAATATTTACATGATCAATTTTATTAGTGTATATAGGCATAAACATTGATCTAAAAAGTGTTCAGAATAAAAACCAAATCAAAAGTTGATTTTATGTTTATGCCTACTTTTCTTTCTACTCATATTTCCGTTAATAAAAATTCTCTGAATTCTTCTAGGTAAAGTGTAATTTTTGATATCAAAGATATTTGAAAATTATCAGTGGTTGCTTGTAAGCATAAAGCACTACCCCTACCCCAAGAAAAAATTTAAAGTCCTGTACTGTGTAGCACCACAAAACTCACGAAAAGTTGATTATTAATTTTTAGGTGTTCATTCACATTTGTTTGCTCTATATTTTAAGCACATAAATAGCATCACTAATGGTACAAAAATGACCCAAAAATCTCTTATGTTTTGGAAACTTGATAGTATTTGAAATGTTCAATCAATTGAAGGATACTAATACTGAGTAAGAAAAATGTTGTATCTTAATTTGAATTTAAAATTATTTATAGTATATGATTTTAACATTTCTGTGATGGCTATTTACTTATATTGTAACTTTTAAATTATACAATAATAATATTTATTGTAAAAAATAGTAGAACATACAAACTAGCAAAAAAGAGACAAAGAATGATTATTGTACTCTTACTACTCAGAAATAATCATTGATAACACTTTTGTTTCTGCTTCTGGATATTTCCTGGATTTTTTTTTTTTTTTTTTAGTTGAGCCATCCTGCTACCTATTGGCAGCTTAGCGGCAGCTCAGCTCGGGCCGGGCATCAAACTGCTGTTTCCTGGATATTTTTAACAAAAAAGATTATAGTTTATATATTACTTTTATGTTGCTTCTTTCACTTACTCTATTGTGAACATCTTTCTAAGGAAATAAATGCATACTACAATGGCTGCATATGAGCCATTGTGAAGCTAGACCACCATTTATGTAACAAATCTATTAGAAACAACAAATGCTGACTTGCAGTACTGATCACCTCTATGAGTTCGAACTTAACAACTTCTTTTTATGTTCCATGAGTTAGCTTTATAAGCATACATGACACATAAATATTACTTGGTGGCTTATTCTTTCTCTTTATATTTGCTTATCTTATCTATTTGCAGTTGATGGTTGCAAGACAAGATGACCACATATGTTGTATATATGGTTATTAGTATGGGGTCTTCTGTGCTTTTTAAAAAAAGTTTATAGAACTCAAAATTATTTGAAATCAATATGATTATGCCAGCGCATAAATATACTTGTGAACCAGCTAGGACCCAGTATGTACTTATTGATATGCATTTTCCAGAATTCCAGGAAAGGATCCTTGCCAAGATTACTCCTTACTATACAAACAAGCTTAACTTCTCAAGTTATCTTCAGCTTCAGGGAGTACATTTGCTCATCCATAGTCCTGAATCTCACCTGGGTGTGCAAGAGTTGCACACGCTCACTAGCATCCAGCAGCTCTTGCTCTGCCACCCTCCTGCTTCTCTCAGTCTGTTCCAGGGATGCCCTTAGCTCTTCAATCTCAGCCTGCATCAGGTTAGCTCTGCGCTCAACCATTGCCAGTTGTTCTTTAAGGTCATCCTGGCCTCTGATGGCATCATCCAAATGTATTTGAGTGTCCTACACAGAAAGAGAAAATGACTCTTACTCATGCTCCAATGAAATAATACAAATTTAGGGTCATGTACACATGTTGATCTTAATATCTTAGAGTATGATTAGACAGGAAAAATCTGCAAGTCCCTTTAATGACAAATCATTTGTAGCCCAGGGTAGTAGTCCTACTCAAAAGAACATGATGTTATATTATTTTAGATCCTGAATCATTGAAAAATATGATGGCTTAAGCTACAAAATTTTGGATCAAGAAATTATCTTTAGAGATCAGCTAGTCTAATGGTGTTATTTTATGTATATTAAACAAATGAAGTCCAGATAAATGAAGTGATATATGCAGTGGCATGTAACAAAACTCTCTCATCACTTCCTCTGTCTCCTCAGCCCTCACCACCTTGTCTTCTCTTCAGACAACAATGTAAACTGTATCCTGTGCTTTCCAGAATTAAGCTCTTCTTTAGCTGTGTACATAAAAATTGCAACTGGTCACAGTATTATTTGGATGACATATGGCATTTGGTCCTCCTAAAGTATTAAAATTTGAGTTACCCATCATGTCCAGGCTGTATGACACCCTGTGTGTTTATCCCAATGTACCTTCAGTATTCCTTGTGTGTTCCTGAGATTCTTTATTGCCTCAGCAGCCTGGCGGTTGGCATGGTTCAGCTGAATTTCCATTTCATTCAGATCTCCCTCCATCTTCTTCTTGATCCTCAGGGCATCGTTCCTGCTCCTGATCTCAGCATCTAGGGTGCTCTGCATCGACTCCACAACTCTGAGATGGTTCCTCTTTAGCTGATCAATTTCTTCATCTTTTTCAGCAATTTTCCGGTCAATCTCAGATTTCACCTGATTTAACTCAAGTTGGATGCGAAGAATTTTGCCTTCTTCATGTTCCAGAGATGCCTTTAGAAAAAGCAACATTTAGGTCACCTAAGCGTAAAGTTCAAAGAGCTTTTTTAAAATATACATTATGATAATTTCTTCAAGAAGGCATTAAGAACTCACATATTTTCATGCATCTTAATTAAGCCTATTAGTTATGCATTCCCAAGGTATGCAAGAAATAGCCCTTATACAGGCTATTTCTCACTGAATCATATGAGTTACCCCCTACAGGTTTGCAACATGATTCATGTCAGTTACTATTAGTTTTTCAACTTATTTATAATGCACAGGTGAGAAAACAAAATATGTACCTCTGCTTCCTCTAGGGCAGCCTGTAATTCGCTCTTCTCTTGATCTATTTGTTTCTTTATTTTCTCCAATTCATGGATATGCTTTCCTCCCTCTGCAATTTGCTCGGTTAGGTCAGAAATCTCCTCTGTAGTGTAATAATAAGATACCAAATTCAGTTGAGAGAAATGAAACATTGAAAAGATACTTTCCTACCATTTTTGAAATAGAATGATTACAGAGACTCACGCTGTAAGTTCTTATTCTCTCGCTTCAAGGTTTCAAGATGGTCCAGGGATTCCTCATAGGCATTCTTCACCTTGAACAGCTCAGTGCTGAGAGAACGAGACTCCTTCTGGGAAGCCTCAAGTTCAGCCTGAGTTTCCTCATACTTCTGTTTCCATTCTGATAGGACCTGGAAGTACATCAGAGCTAAGCCTCTGTAACCTAGAATCATGCCAATTTCCCCCTAGAAAGCTGGTCACTGTGGGCTACCTTGTCAAAGTTCCTTTGCTTCTTATCAAGAGCCGCGCAGGCAGCATTAGATCTCTCCACATCAATCATGAGGTCCTCCACTTCATTCTGGAGCCGCTGCTTGGTCTTTTCTAGAGAAGCACATTTGGAATTCACAGCTTCCACATGTTCCTCAGCATCCTGCAAACGCTGGGCCAGCTTCTTCCTGAAAAGTTGGTCAGTGTGAGTGACCAAGAGCAGAGTCAAAGTTATTGCAGTCAACTTTATAAAGCTGCTGACTAAGAAAACATATTTTTTTCAAGATCCTTTGCTCTTAAGTCTGTAAGTTAAGGTTTTCTAAAAAGTCTTCTCAGCATCCATTTTATCTCTTCTAGAATTCTGTTTTCTCTAGTGAATTTTTATCTTTATCTCAGGGGTTGTCAGGCATATTTACGAGGCCATTTGTTTGTGTGTGTGGTGATAGAGAAAGAGAAGGAGGTGGAGAGGTGGGGAGAGGTTTAGCTGACTGAGAAATGTGAGGATGTGGGGATGAAGAAGAAGTGACAACAATGACCAAGAGTCATATCATCAAAGAATGTTAGCATAGAATAGGATCCCTAAACATTTTCTTGTATGGTCCTCTTTACAAATGAGGAAACTGGCCCAGAGTGACATATTCAAGATCATACAATTAATCAGTAACTTTCTGGGTTTAGGCAGCCCAAACAATAAATATTATTCCATTATTACACTTCCCAAATATCCTCCAATTTTACTGCTTCCTTCACCAGCCCACCTAATTCACACCGTTTCCCAGCCCACACTCTTATCTAGAATAGTCCCTCTGCCAAACGCTCTCATTCCATCTCATTCTAACAACTACTAAGATAAATCAAATTTAGAGAAGCTTCCTTCACTGGGGACATAATGGTTATTTTCCTTCCATGTGTAACTCCCATGAGTTTTATTCCACAAACTGTGTGTTATTAGTGAATAAGCTCATTTTTCTTGTTGTTAGTTAAGTAATAACAGAATATGATAGCCTTATTCTGAATTTCCAATACTCCAAGTAAGGATAAACTAATTAGTGTTAATTATAATATTCATAATTATGTACCAGGTAGTCTCAATGTCTCCATTTTTCTTTGTATTAAAGGAAATTAATTCTACTTAATTCATAAAGGGTATGCTGATAATTATTAATTCATTTTGGTGGAAATAAATTTAAGATCCTTTTGTAGTGGACCAGAATGGGGAGAGGGTGCTGGTCTTGGCCCATGCTCCAATGGACATACACTGGGATTTAAGAAGGAGAATATGGTAGAACCCACCACTCTGCAATACAATGAGCTGAAATCCTTCACTTGTCTCCATGTCTGGAATATTCTCTTACTTTCATTTTTCCTTTGCTGTTTTTAAACTTTTACTTCTTTCTGCCCTCTCCCCACTAAGAGCCCGTACTTGGCCTCCTCCAGCTCCTCTGTGCGCTGGATGGCGTCTGTCTCATATTTGGTCCTCCACTGGGCAACCTCGCTGTTGGCCTTGGACATTGCCCTCTGCAGCTCGGCTTTACCTTCCTGTTCCTCTTCGTACTGTTCCCGCAGCAGGTCACAGTCATGGCGGGCAGACTGCAGGGCGTGGGCCAGGGCGTTCTTGGCCTGAACCAACCAAAAAGTGTGCAATGTAAGTTTATGTTCTGGTCATCAATATTATCTATATGAAGTTCAATAGTGTCTTCATGATGCAAAGTTCAAGTGGTTAGAAGTACCAAATGGAGAATTCTCACCTTAGATTCTTCTTCTAGCTGCCTCTTTAATTCCTCAACCTGTTGTGTAAATGCTTGTTTGCCTCGGGATAGCTGAGACACCATAGCTTCTTTCTCATCTAGCTGTCGTGAAAATTCACCTGTGAAAGACAAAACATGAGTGATTTTGTTCTGTTGTCTAGGTGAAGAATAATTGAAAGAATTAAACAACATTAGAACTCTTATTTCATATAATGGAAAGATTAACTCAAGCGCTTTGAGGCTGTTGAGAAGGTTATTTCTTGCTCTTTTAAAAATGTATGTGTTTTCTTTGGTATTTTAGGATTTGGTTGTTTTTTGTTTTGTTTTGTTTTGTTTTTGAGTAATGCTGAGTCAACAACAATTTCCTCCTCTCAGGGAGCTTACTTTTTTCCCAATTATAGCTTATAAATCATTCTTTTCACCATCTCACAATAAAAAGATGAAAGAATAACAAATCAATGGCAAAAGGGTGTATGTGACCCAAGAAATTATTTGTGCTTGACAGGTATACACAGGTGGAGGTCTGCCTTTCATTCTTCACCTCTCCACAGGCTGGCCATATTTACTTACCTGATTCTGTATGTAAACGTGCCCTCTGGGCTGACAATTCATTTATTAAGCGTTGTTGTTCCTCTTCCTTTGTTTTCATTTCATTCAGCTGGTCCTCTAGTGTGCGGCACATTTTCTCAAAGTTTCCCTGTGGTGAGAAGTACACAACAGGAAAGATGAGACATTTCTATTCATAAATCTGGGAACTGGGGATCTGTCAGTACTTGTGGAAAGGAGCTGAGTTTCACTTACTTTTCTATCTACCTTAAAGCCCTGCGTATGCCTTAGATATAGAGGTACCTAATTTTGCCTGAGTTAATAAATAAATGATTGTGGAAATAATATTGGAAATAATTGCGAAGCATAAGCATCATTTAGATTCTGCATCATGTAGAGTGTGGATTTTAGGTAAGTTATTTTTTTCTTTCTGTATTTACATTCTCTCATGATGTTAGTGACAAAGTTTAAAGAGATTTCTACAAATAAAATATGAACCAAAATTATTCAATTCAACATAGTGATGCCTATTAGGAATAATTTTAGTATTTTAGATAACATCTAAAGTTTGTACAGTTAGATTAGATATAGTCACATATAAACTTGATCATTTTGAATTGTTGCAAATAAAGATGAAAAGGGGACAAGTTAAGAAAGACCTTGGCTTTGGAGACAGTCTCCATGTTGCTAGAGAGGTCATCGATCTCCATCTTCAGCTCACTCTTCTCCTTCTCCAGCTTCTGCTTGACCCTCTGCAGGTTGTCGATCTGCTCCCCGAGCTCAGCTACGCTGTCCGCGTGCTTCTTCCTCAGGGTGGCCGCCGTGGCTTCGTGCTGCAGGGTGGCCTCCTCCAGGTCCCTGCGCATTTTCTGGAACTCAGCCTCCCTCTTCTTGTTCATCTCAATCTGGGCTGAAGTTGCCCCGCCGGCTTCTTCCAGGCGCTCGCTGATCTCCTCCAGTTCCCGGGAGAGGTCAGAGCGCTGCTTCTCTGCTTTGGCCCTAGAGGCCCGCTCAGCCTCGATTTCCTCCTCCAGCTCCTCAGTGCGGGCCTGCGAGTGACATATCAATATTAATGTGAACTCATGTCAGCTTTGCTTCCTGTAATGCCCAGAGAAGGTGGATGTCATGTACTTACTTGTAACTCCTTGATCTTTTTCTGCAGCTGCATCCCAAGGGCCTGTTCATCTTCAATCTTGCTTTGCAGGTTGCTCATTTCAAACTCTTTCCTGTTAGAAGGACATCACATTAGCTCACAGTCAATTCTCTTAACAGTCTTCTTTTCTGTGTCTTTATGCTGCTGGTGTTGAAGTGAGCAGTACATGTTTTACAAGTCAATAATCACTATTTTCATTAAATAAAAAAGTGAAAGATGTCATTGTTTTTCCCCATATACCATGAAGTAATATTTTAGAGATCTTCAAAGCATATATTTCATCTGAATTGACAGATAATAAGCAGGTTACAATGGAATTATATCATACTCACTTTTTGAGTTTCTCGTCAAGCTGCTGTTTGTCATTTTCTACATCCATTGTGGATTCTTGGGCCAATTTTAGGTCACCCTCCAGTTTTCTCTTGGCTCTTTCTAAATCCATGCGAAGTTTCTTTTCTTGTTCCAGAGATCCTTCAAGCTAAATTTATAATGGATTTTATTTACTTCAGTTCTTAAGCACTGGACTTTATATTACTAGCTTTCAAAGATACACAGGACAATTGAAAAAGATACACCAAATAGCCTGAAACCATTAATTATTGGGTTGTCGAAAAAATCATGGTGTATTTTTTCTACGTTTTTTGTTGCAAAAATGTGTCATGACTTTTCCGACAACCCAATATTATTTGCAAACCAGCAGTTAAAAGTTAATGAGCATCATTTATGGTTATGTGTTACAATTATTTATTTCATTTTAAGGGGAAACACTGTGGTTTTCACACTTACATCATCCACTTGCTGCTCTAGCTTCGTTTTAGCTTTGGTCAAGGTGTTGACTTTGTCTTCTTCTGCCTGCAGGTCATCCAGGGTCTGCTGGTGGGCCTCTTGGAGGGCCTTCTTCTCTTTGGTCAGCTTTGCGATGGTCTCATCCAGGCTTGCCATCTCTTCTGTGAGGTTTTTCACCTTTAGATTTGAACAAGTTACAGGAATGTTAATGACATCCTGTCATCTTGAAGAAAAACATGGTAATATCTTAGAGCAACATCAGCCTGATGAAAAAGGGAAACTACAAACTAACTCAGGACTGTGTCACTAAAACATGTGGGAGATAAAGGTCAAGGTAAATAGAAATGGTAAAGACTAATGTGATGACCCAATTATGACAGTACTTTCCTTTCATATTCAATAATTTTAAGATAAACTTTCAATTAAAATACTGCAGTATAACCTAGCACTTGTAAATGTTCTAAAATGAATCACAATTTGTACCTTGTTCTCTGTGGCATGCTTTTCCTTTTCAACCTTGGCCAGTGTCAGTTCAAGGTCATCAATGTCTTTCTTCAGCTCTGAACATTCGTCCTCCAGTTTCCTCTTCTTGGCCGTCAGCTCAGCATTGATCTCTTCTTCATCCTCAGCTCTCTCAGTCACCTCTTTGATCTTGGCTTCGAGCTGGATTTTGGTTTTGATCAGCTGGTCGCACCTTTCCTCTGCATCAGCCAAACCTTCAGCTTCCTAAAGGAAGAAATAAAATATTTTCATGTATCTAAGCTATAGCTGCAAATACATAAAATTTATTAAAAGGTGGAAACTTCAATGACTCAACCAGTTTGGTCAACACATATGCCAACTAACTTGCCAAATTTTAAAAATCAGAAGGAAAAAATGTTAGTAATTTCAATCTACTGATTAAATATAATAACAGATTTTCTACAAATATCTATGCATGGAAGGCCAAATCAGAAAAATGAGCCTTTTGGCAAAATTTACACCTTTGATACTTTGGAAAAGTCATTTATTTATTCTAGAACTCAGCTTTCTTATATTTGAGGGGGGATTGATTTAGCCTTTCTTCTGTCCTGGTAAAAACAACATAACTTGTAGTTTATGCAAAAAATATTCACTAAGGAAAGAACGTTCTAATCCAAGAGAAGGTTCTATAAAGAAAGAAAAATATCTATGGATATTTTTGTTACTTTGCTCACTGATGCCCAGACGATGACTATACATATGAACATAAGCAGCATAATTTGTGACTTTGCATTTATTGCTTCTTTAGGTCTGAGTCTTAGTATTTTTGAAAGGCAAACAATTACAACAAATGTTTCAGTGGAAACCATTTCTTTATAAACCTTAAATTTAAAAAATTCTCATATCAAGTCAGATAGTGTTTGGATGATACAAGGTGTAGCTAAACTATGCAATGTTTAATACTCACAGATTGCACTTGAAGCTGTAAGTCATTTTTCTCTTGCATCAGAGACACCATTTTCTCTTCAAGTTCTTTCCTTTTTGCCTCCGATTTAGCCAGATTTTCTTTAGTCTTCTCAAACTCTTCCTTCATGTTGGCCATCTCCTTCTCTGTCTCTGCACTCTTGAGGAGGGGCTTGATCTTGAAATACAGCTTCATCCAGGGCCAGTGCTTCACATTCATGAAAGCACGGACATTGT
The DNA here is from genome assembly GCF_001890085.2 of Hipposideros armiger. Taxonomy (NCBI): domain Eukaryota; kingdom Metazoa; phylum Chordata; class Mammalia; order Chiroptera; family Hipposideridae; genus Hipposideros; species Hipposideros armiger. The sequence continues at coordinate 1,830,406 of NW_017731572.1, read as the reverse complement.
ACTGGATGCAGAAGATGGACTCTCTGTAAGAAAGAAAAAAAAGATGCAAATGAAAAAGAATGTGAAAAGTGAATACCCCTCAACAAAAGTAATGACTGCATTGGATTCAACTATGAAAGTGGAGGAGGACTTGTACTTGGTCCCTTACCTCCTCTCCATCATCTTTCTGAACTCCACTCTCATTAGGAATCCTCTGCATATGGCTTGAGTGCGTGTGATGAGTTGAGCCAACTTATCATCTCGCATCTCCTCTAGAGTTCCCAACAGGCCAGCTTTAAAGAAAACCTTGCCAAAGAACCAATTTAATATGTTATTTCCATTCATGAGAAAGTCCAAAGGAGATAAAATTATGGTAGATAGCAATTTGCATTGGTGGTACCTTGGTATGACCAAATTTGTACTGGGTGTGGTCAATGTCAATAGACCCTAAAAGTTTCTCAGAAGCCTTCTTGCTGTCGATGAACTGACCCTCTGGGATAGCACTTGCATTTAGAACCTTGTATCTGTCAGAATGAAAAGAATATTAAAATGTGGTTTTTCTTCACTGAAATAAAAAAAGGTGGAACTTTTGGTAGCTATCATTCACAAAATTATAGATCGATTTTTGGAAAAAAATTGCACTCAAATAATCAATCAGTGCTTTATGTAAAACTTGCAAAGATATGATGAAAAATGTATGAGAATATAAACCAAGACTTCTTTCTAAATAATTACATTTCAGTGTTCAAGGAAAAGTTTAAATGTATTTGAATTATATGGCAATGTTGATGTAGACTAGCAAATTGAAAGAAATAAAGAATGAGACACTAACCTCTGTTTGAAGTCTGCATACAGGATTCTGCTGGGGAAGCCCTTCCTGCAGATCCGGATACCTTCCAGCACACCGTTGCACCTCAGCTGGTGCAGGACAAGCTCATGCTCCATGGCCCCTAAGAAGAAGATACGTTCTCTGTGTAAAAGTCTAATGAAAAGTCACATCGAAGTCTTATTCGGATATCGGCAATATCTTACCAGGAGTTTTAGTTTCATTGGGAATGAGACAGCGTACAAAGTGGGGGTGAGTGCTCTTCAAGTTGGTCATCAGCTTATTTAAATTCTCCTATAAAACCATATGAAAAGTTTAAAAATAATTTCTGGTTGCATCTACTTGAGAGTCCCTATCAATGACGTGTGGTTAATGAGCTCCTATTTCATGTTTTAATGAGCTGTCTCAGTGAAGAACAAATCATGATAGCCAAGAGAAATCATATGTATGGAGTATAGATAGAAAATTATAGATTACTCAATGCCAGTCAACTTAAGTTTATTTTTCTCAATCACTGCCTATCAGAGAAAATTTGTATTGAGACTTTGGTCATACAAAATAGATGTAACTGAATACAGTGGTTGCTTTTAAGAGAGGGTTTGATTTCATGTGAAATTTATTTAATACCAGATATTTTAGATTTGGGGCTTAGAGAGGATAGCATTTATTTATTGTAAGGTTTGATGTGAAGGGACACACTGTGGGTCCACTTCTTGTTAAATTTTTCCTAACATATTTTTCAGATATTTTTTAGTACATAACTACTTTTTTCAGCTTCACCATAGATTTCTTTAAAAGTTTTTGTAAAGTTACAATACCTTAATTTTTTACAAAAGTAATCCTTTTGGAATTCAAGAATATACTGTACCCTGAAAAGAGCTGACACTGTCTGGAAAGAAGAACCCTTCTTCTTGGCACCTTTCTTTCCACCACCGCTTTCTGAAAAATAAAATAATTAAAATGATTTGCAATGGTCTTTTAAGTACTATCCACAGACATCAGGGCTGCCAAAATTCCAGATTTGGAAAATATAAGCATTGGCTCACGTTATAAACATTCAGGGAAACAAGCCCAAAAATGGAAGAACTGTGTATGAAAAGGGTAAATGTGAGGAAGGGATGGGACTTCTCTAATCCAAATCAGCAAAGTCTATCTCCTGGAACAAGTACCCAGGAGAGAGAGTAGCGATGCCTGCTTTAGTGCACACATCCCCCAGAGAACAGGCAAAGTGGCCTGCTTGGTCTCAGGTAGGGGAGTCTCTGCTAACTTGCAGGGATGCCCTGTCTCCTATTTTCTATATGTTCATAATATTACTTGTACATCTGATCTTAGGAAACTAAAACAAAACAAACAAAAAAAAAAAACTTCAATTTCTCAAGCACTAGTGCCCTGACAAACAATTTCCTCATCTCCAACTTAGCTGGATCCTTGAAGGAATCGATACTATTAATATGGTAAAAATGAGCTGTATGATACTGAGCAAGTCACTTAAGCTCTCTGAGTCTCTGTTTCCTTATTGGTGAAAGGAAACCATTGACTAAATGATCTATAGTGTCAATTTTAGTTCTGAAAGTCTATGATCGTAAGATGGTACCACACTTATTAAATATATTACTTCATTTCATTAGATCCATATTGGCTGGTATTTTCATGTTAGGTTTTGCTATAATTATACCTGTCTCTAATAATATATTTCTGTTTTGTGACTTGAGGAACATATTCACGATATTAAAAATGACCTGCGTCAGCACTTGCTCCCCCAACGAAGAGGAGAGACAGAGTCTTCAGTGAAGATTTCTGGTACAGCCCGAGCACGGTCTCGTTCAGGGGGTCCTTGTTCTTGTCAAGCCAGCCGGCGATGTTGTAATCCACGGTGCCCGCGTAATGCACCAGCGAGAAGTGGGCCTCGGCCTTGCCTTTGGCAGGCTTGGGCTTCTGGAAGTTGTTGGACTTTCCAAGATGCTGTTCATACAGCTTGTTCTTGAAGGAAGTGTCTGTGGCCTTGGGGAACATGCACTCCTCTTCCAGGATGGAGAAGATGCCCATGGGCTAAGAGTAGGAAAAATAGGACAATGATGAGTCCCTCAGAAAAATATGCTCCAACCATTTATGTACTTGGTGGAAACCTGAAAATACAATGTTTCAAACGAAGATTTGGGATGATAAGAAATTAAATAGGCATGATACTATTGTACTTTATTGCCTCTTCTCTACTACTGAAATGTGAAGCAATCATGTACACGGACATATGGGAAATAAGTTTGCTAAAAAGACGCAATAAAAAAAAAAAGAAGCCCATCTGTGCCACTTGACAAACTTTATGTTCAGAGAATGAATTAAATTCTGAAATTACATTTGAAAGCTGAATTCTTTATTCCATAAATGTATGCATCTAAATGCTTTCTTTCCTACTGACAGTGTAACTTCCTTCACCTCAAATCTAGACATGACAAAAATATAAAGAGAAGAGAGATTATGAATAATGACTAGAAATGATCCATTCCCAGTAGAAAAGCTCATCTCATGTTGTAGCATTAAAACTCTTTGTACTCGAAGCTATATTCCCCACCACTGTGGAGTTAAGTGATGCTAATTTGGTTTTGCTTTGTAAGCAGATTGACTCTTTTCAGTGGCAAATTTGATATGAAAGCCTGGTAGAAAATTCAACACTGATGATTTTGCTTCTGTCACCAATTATCTCCCCAAAACTATTTTCAGTGTTCCAGAAATTGAAATACTACAAAACAACAGAAATGCCTTTTTCTGAGGAATAGTATTTTAATGAGTAGTAGAGATATTATATCATCAAATTAAAATATCTTTCACCCCCCAATTGGGCAGACCTAGTCTGCTTTTATGCTCTCATCTCTCATATTTTTATGAATTCTGATGTTAGTATTTGAAGTTTTCCTTCATGGCAGTTGCATTTGCTTTTCCCACTGCTTATGATAGGATTCACACTTATGCTTTATTGATATCAGCAGGTACATGATCAATTTCCACTATACTTTTGAAGGTGTTTAATGATTGCCTGATGAGTTTTAACATCTTCAGAACTGATACAATGATTGCTCTACCCTCTTGATAATGGGGAAGTCAGGGCTCATTTCCAGGTAAGGCTCTAGAGAGGTTTGGTGTTTATTTAGTAGTCATTATCAGTTTACTCAGTAGTCATCATAGTCTTAATGACTGTAACAGTTGAGCTAACCTTCCAACCTTTAAGACATCTTGACATATCCTGCCTTAACACACATGAACGATGATATATACACAATACTCCACCATGGGTTCACCAGAGTTAATTAAAATACTCAGAGGACTAGCTGTGATTTTATTTCTTTCTCACATGTGCATGAAATCATGTAGGAATAACAGTGAGGGAAAATGAAGAGATTAGAGGGATAAATGTGACTGTGCACGTGTGTGTGTGTGTGTTGTAATCATTTTTCTACAAATTACTTTCTTCTTTAAGAACAGATCACTTGTGATGCACCTCACAACTGACTGGAGTACAGAAGTATGTCATAAAACATCACTGCTTGTTCTTTGAAAATTGGAATTGCAGTTAAACATTGGAAGGTGGACTATTTGTTTTTCATGTTTTGAAGGCTTGAAAAGTCATACAAACCTTCTCAATGAGCTCAATGCAGGCAGCCAGGTCCATCCCGAAGTCGATGAACTCCCACTCGATGCCCTCCTTCTTGTACTCCTCCTGCTCCAGCACGAACATGTGGTGGTTGAAAAACTGTTGCAGTTTCTCATTGGTGAAGTTGATGCACAGCTGCTCCAGGCTGTTGAACTATAGGAATATAAATATTAGAAATTACTCATAAGTATTTGTATCTACAGAGCAACTACTAATATCTCCTTCTGAATTTTAGGCATTTTGGTTTATTAAATTACAAAGGTTCAGATTAATTTTTTTAATATGTGAAATAATTCTAAACAAAGGAGAATTGACTCCTTAGTAGTTTGTTTTCCATGTAACTGCATGAAATCATGCATATGAGGCAAAATGCTGTTAAATGAGGACAGAACATGAAATATTCAGAGTAATTTAAGGAAGTGTTTCTATACTCATCTGCTTGGATCCAGGATAGATGTTGACTATTTTAACCTTTCATGGACCATTTTTTGAGACTTCTAGACTTGACAGACTAAAACTCTATCTCTTTTCCTATTTATACTTATTTACTAGTTTCCATATCTCTTCAAAGACCCTTCTTTAGCACAAATCCCATTTTGTCCTTTTACAAAGATAATTTTGAATTCTCTAAATGACTTGGTCTTCTTTCATGTGTCTAGTCTGTAGTACAGCTATTTTTCATAGACCCTTTCCAATATTGACGGCAGCAGCATGATTTGTAAACTTTCCTGCTACAAAGTTTCTGTAAACTCACATCAAAGATCTCAAAGCCAGCGATGTCCAAGACCCCGATGAAGTACTGCCGGGGCTGCTTGGTGTCCAGCTGCTGGTTGATACGGGTCACCATCCACAGGAACATCTTCTCGTAGATGGCTTTGGCCAGAGCGCCTACTGAGTTGATCACCTTCAAGAATAATGGTAGTTCAGTTTTTGGATTGAAGACAATGATGGACCCTTGAGTCTCCTGTGGTTCATTCAAATGAATCAGGGGGTGTAAGTCATCTTTACCTGCTGCACAGTCTGGCCTTTGGTGACGTACTCATTGCCGACCTTGACCCTGGGGTAGCATAGGGCTTTCAGCAGGTCAGCAGAGTTCAGACCCTGGAGATAGGCTGCCTTGTCAGCAACTGCATGAACAAGGGGAATGGTGAAACCGATCATGGCTTACACAATTTAAGGTAAATGACAATGACACAGGAAAGAAGTTTTACTCAAAGAGTAATACGTACTAATGTGGCAAAATAAATTCATTTGCTAATATTGCTTCAAAAGTATTGCCACATTTCATGCAAATTTTAGTCATTTTTTTGAAATGATAATTTGAAACTTTAGAAAGTGATGGTCTGTGTGATATTTGAAACACAGCTAAAGTGGACCACAGATAAAAATGATTCGAAAAACTCTAATCTAGACAAATAGTGATAGGAAAATCCAGATCTGTTTTTTTGTTGTTGTTGTTGTTGTTTTTCCAGTGCACATGGGCACAACAGTTTATTTACTGGAACAAAAAATGTTTTAATCACATAGGAAATACTAGCTTGCAATAAGCCAATGAAGAATGGAATGGGCAGAAATCATATCTTCACAAATTTGCTCAGTCATGTAAAACACCAGGCAGTAAGTGTGTCATTTCTTTCCTCTGACACTGTTTCTCCTCATTCAATAAGTCAAAGAAAGTAAAATCATGGTTCATGCCTCTGAGGAACTAATGATATCAATTGAAAAATATCAACAGTGAGCGGTACCTTCGGTGCCGTCTGGCTCTGCTTGCTCTTCCCTTTGCTTTTGCTTGAATTTCATGTTCCCATAATGCATCACAGCTCCTGTCAGCTTGTAAATGGCCACCTTTTCATCAGAGCTGAAACCCAGGATGTCCACAGCACTCTGTGGGAAGAGTTGGATTTAACTCACCTCACAATTATCACCATGGAAGCCTCAAGACACTCTCCCCACTTTTTTTTCATCATGCCTTGTCTTATATTTGACTAATACTTTGTCATTTTCAAAAGACACTCAGATTCATTACCATTTTGTTCCACATAGCAACACCTAGAGGTATGTAGACAATAAAAGTTGAGTCTTGTGGACAGTAAAGATGTTAGATGACTTGTCCACACTCACTCAGCCAGGACTCGGAGCCATGGCTTTGGGTACCAAGGCCAGTGCTTTCGCCATTTCTCCACATTAGCCTGGCCTTGCTGCACATACTTATTGTCTCATGGCCTTCCTTGCTCTTTTCTGCAGCCTCACAAATCTCTCTGTTTGCTCCTCCTTCACCTATCCTGTCCTAACCCAATACATAATCGAAGTCTACCTTCCCACACTAATGGGCATGAAGGATGCCGTTGGGGAGAAAATATGAGAACAACAGCAATGGCCCGAGTTTTTCTCCACAGGCCTCTCTGATATCAGGTCAGCTGATCATGACATGCCTGGCACTGAACTTTACCTGGTAGTTATTATTCATGTAGGTAAGAGACATCTGTGAAAAGAACTTTCTTCTTTTATTGAAATACTTTTGCACCTTTTTTCTCTATCAGATTTTGATAATCTTCTTAGTTGCCCATCCTAGGCTTTGAAAAGGCTTATGCAATGGGGGCTGGCATCAGAGAAGATAGAAGAAGGTATGGTTATTTACCACTTTTGTCTCCTAAGACTCTTTCCTGAGATTATTGCCATCCAGTTCCACTCACTGACTCTACCTATTTACAGAACCTAGACATTATTTCAGAAGTCCTGGAGTGAGACTGCTACATTTTCCTAACCTCATGTCACTAGGAGCATTTCTCAACTCCATATCATGTTTGGACATATGAATATAGTAGTAAGTTATAGAGAGTAAGAGCTGATATTTATAAGATAAAGGCACACAAATAGTTTATAGACTTCTTGAAAATAATACTTTAAAAATATATTTGCAAGCAAGTTTCAGTCCTATCTTGGGAATGTTGGGATATTTCCACTGGTATTAAAGTTAGGAATAATCAAAGAAGGTTGACTATTCATAAACTCAAAAGAAAATGCAAAATATGTATAAAGAAAATAAGCCAGAGACACAATCCTTAAGAAAAGAGGAGGGGTCTCCCATCCAAGTACTAAGCGAAATAAGTCAGACAGAAAAAGTTGAGACCCATATGATTTCACTCATATGTGGGATATAAAACTGAAAACAACAAACAAATAAGACAAACAAACAAACAAAAACTCATAAATACAGACAACAGTTTAGTGGTTGTCAGGGGGTAAGGGGGAGATGGGGTGATAGAAGAGGGAAAAGGGAGTCAAATATATGGCAATGGAAGGAGAACTGACTCTGAACATACAATGCAATATATAGATGATGGATTATAGAAATGTACACTTGAAACCTATATAATTTTACTAAACCATGTCACCCCAATAAATTTAATTTTAAAAATTTAAAAAAGAAGAGGGGGAGAGAATCTATAGTTCCAAAAATAAAGGTAAAAGCTTCATGGAGTCCCAGAAAGAGTATTTCTAAGGTAAACAATCCATTTCTTCTTATGCTGCATAGGGAGGAGAGGATTATATTATTAGCCCACAGAGGTATATTCAAAAGAAAGTTCGTGTTTACATCTGATTATAGAGGAACTGTGGGACTTTTATATTCTATTACAAAAAATGTAAAAATATAGTTCTTTCCCAGATTCTTGGGTGTAGACTCTGGTATAAAATAGAAGAGAAGCATCACTATTGGAGTACAAAAATTGACCAAAAATGACTGATGAGATAAGAAAAAAAATGTCAATCATCCAAGGAATGACTGAGACCTAACATTTATTACAGACATTTAAAGTTTCTAATAGATGTGTGTGGGTGGGGTAGGGGGGTGGGGGGGCACGTTGCAATATCTTTTCATTTCATTCCAGGGATAGGAAAGGCTGAAAGGTAGTATTGCCTATTTATAGTCTTTCTCCTTATCCACTCTAATAGAGGAGAGTGTTGTGTACTGGAAAATGACCTGTTACTTACATCAGTGGCCATCAGCTCTTCCTGGTCATCAATGCTGGGGACTGTGATTTCACCTTGACTGACAAAGGCGAAGTCATAGGGGTTGGTGGTGATCAGGAGCATTTCTGAACACATGAAAAAGAATAAATACAGGCAGAGTTACTTTAGTCATCAAAAACATTTCTTAGATGGGCTGTTATTGCTTCTTGGTAGAATTCAATCACAGACATCTCTTACCAATAAGCTCTGGTCTTTTGTTGGACATGATTTGATAAAATATGTGGTAGCTTCTTTCAGCCTTTAGCTGGAAAGTAACTCGGGACTTCTCTAGCAGATCTAGAAAGTGAGATTAAACACATTTAAAAGAAAAGGTCACAGTGGAAAATTAAGTGTTTGAAAAGTTCACATAACATAGATAAGGACAAGATTTTTAATAGATACCCCCAAAGAAAAAGATTCTCAATCACTAATATTGATTTACTTACATGTTTCAATATCTGCAGAAGCCAGTTTGCCTGTGGCACCAAAATGGATCCTGATGAATTTACCCTTAAAGAGGCAAAGGAGGACTTATTGTGCATATTAAAAGGCAGACACTATTTCTTTAGTTATGGAACAAATAGATAGAAAAGATATTGCTACAGAAGAGGCCTGCTGTTTCTTGCATGAAAAAGAAGACCAAGAAACTTACAAAGCGAGAGGAGTTGTCATTCCTCACGGTCTTGGCATTGCCAAAGGCCTCCAGTAGGGGGTTGGCGCTGATGATTTGATCTTCAAGTGTCCCCTTAAGAGAATCGAATAAGATACATAAAGAAACTCTAGAAAAGATGCATTGCAGTCTGCTAAAATAATTTCCCATTGACCGCCCCCCTTCCACTTTTCCCCTTTCCCCTCTCCCCTTTGCAGTATTCTGTAACTTTGGGGTAAGGGTTTTTAAAGCGAGTGAGAAGGAGGACAAATTGCGGGGAGGGGGGACACTACAGTGACATGGTCTTTATTTCTATATCCTTCGTGCCCTCTTTTTCCTCCTAATAAATGGTCGTGAGAACTTTTGCATGTTGAACCTGCCAATCCACCTTATTCTCACAAGACCTTCCAAGGGTTATTTTCCAAATCTGGCATTGTATGCAGTTCGGCTGTCATGATTTTGAAGTGCTGTAGCCACATTTTTGAACGTCTATTAGTTTTTCCATCCTCAGGTGGACATCATACCCACCTGCAGTTTGCCACCAGACTCCTCTTTTTTCTTCTCTCCAGTGACGGCAATTGTTGCAAAGTACTGGATGACACGCTTGGTGTTCACAGTCTTCCCTGCACCAGATTCTCCACTGTCAAGTCCAGACAGGAGAAAAAGTCAGAATCTAAGGCTATAGTAGTAACCACTACAAGGATCAAAACTCAACAGAAAAGAAGATGTGAAATGCACATACGTAATCAGGATCGACTGGTTCTCACGATCTGTGAATGAAAAACCGAAACTGAAGATAATGTTTAAAAAAAAAAAAAAGAAACTTAGCACATAGATTAATACAGACCTTGTAAACTCAAAATTGTCTTTTAAAAGCCCCCACTCACACAAAAATTATAACTATATCAATTGGTGCTTTGCTTTTTTTTACAAGATACTTTTTAAAAATAAGTAGTTAAGTAAAAATAAAAAGATGTGCTAATTAATCGGTGTGCAGAACTCCCAGTAGCTTTAGTGTGAGAATATGTAATGCATTATTTCACCATATTATCCATGAGAATAAACTATCGGTAGCAGATGGATGAATCATAGTTTCATGTCCATTAGTTACCTAGTTCATAGTTCAAACTGCTGTCATGATATTAATAATGTTCAACCCAAAGTTTTATATAGTAACTTTGATAAGTTGTCACTATGAGATTTCAAAGTTTATTTTTTTAGAAGAGATGTTATATTAGCTATAATTAAAATGCATAGCTGATGCCTAAATTTAGTTGGTTTTGAGCTGGAATTTGCATTAATTAATTTGGGTTTTAGCATAGAAATCTAAGAAAAATTCCTTATGTTTTTGGAATTGGTGCATTTTGTTCTAAATATATTTCCCCAATTTTATTAGTGCTATTATTATGTTTGTGCTGAACATTTTATTCTCAAAGTACTGGCCCTAAGTCTTCTGTGTTACCAATATACAAATATTTTATAATTGGCTATAGAAATTGTAATTATGTACTTACCAGTCAGCATGAACTGATAGGCGTTGTCAGAGATGGAGAAGATGTGGGGCGGGGCCTCCTGACGCTTTTTGCCTCGGTAGGCAGACACCACCTCTGGATTATACACCGGCAACCACTTGTAGGGGTTGACGGTGACACAGAAGAGGCCCGAGTAGGTCTGTGGGAAATGACACAGTTGCTCAATCAGAAATCACCTCATTAATTTGCCTTGGAATTTTGGAGAGAGGGACCTAAGTGCTGCGTTAGTTCTCATAAGGCTTAATGGTTTCATTCATTTGCTGCCTTCTTCTAATGCCCACGGTGGCACAAAACGCTTCCGTTTTCCAGCTAATTCAGTATTAAGGAGATGGCTTTCCACATACATATTTTCGAATACTTCAGGATTTACAACACTAACCAAATGATTGGCCTTGAGATACTATCGCAGTAGCAAAGTCTGAAGATAAAGTCTTTCGTTTGTTTTAGCTAACAGAGTACATGGAGTTATGGAAGAGTAATGTCCAAGGGGACACTCACGTAGATCATCCAGGCTGCGTAACGCTCTTTGAGGTTGTACAGCACAGCGGGCTCGTGGAGATGGGTCATCATGGCCATGTCCTCGATCTTGTCGTATTTGGGAGGGTTCATGGAGAAGACTTGGTCATCTTTCACTGTGACAGTCTGTTAAGAAAAGAAGAAGCCAGTGTGTATCAACTAAGCAGTAGAGAAGGGTTAAACGGTCCACTATGCCTCCCCCTCCTTTTTTTTTTACTCACAGCTCCACCTTCAGTCTTGGCTGTCACCTTCCCTGATTCTCTGCTCTGCACTGTCGCTTTCACGTAGGACTCCTTAGGGTCCACCACAAAGACAGAGTTCTTGGCATCAAAGGGCTTGTTCTGGGCCTCAATGCGCTCCTTTTCAGACTTTCGGAGGTAAGGAGCAGCCTCCCCAAATATGGCCATCTCGGCGTCGCTACTCATGGCTGCAGGTTATGGATGGCAACACAGCACCAGGCGGACCTAGAGGGAAGCAACAGCGCTGGATGATGACCCAGGGTGCGCGTGGCCATTGTCCTGTCGCTTTCACACTAATGTGCTTCAGCGGCCATGCTTACTTCCTCACCCCTGCTTTGATGCCTCACTCCTATGCACCACGTAAAGGTTGTGAAAGAGTAGATTATTGCTTTGAAAGCCTTGTATTAGTAGCTTAATTTTTGTGACATTTTAAGCCTCCATTTTATCTTCTCTATCAGTTGAGAAATGCAGAGGAATTGACGTTTCAATCAGCAACATCTGTAATGCCCCAAGTGTGTCCAGAATCTTTTCTTTTTCTGCTTGCTTTTCTTTTCTTTCCACACCACCCCCCTTTTTCAACAGTGATGATGCAAAGAAATGGAAAATAATTGTTAACAGTGGCTTTACAATCTAAATGGACCTATTTTAAAAACTCAAATATTTAGGCAAATTTTCCTCCTGCCCCAAATTATTAAAGTTGGATGTATAAACTGGATGTAAAAATTATTAAAATTGGATGTATGAAAAGGTACCTCTGCTCTGTGAAGACATAGTCCGTGTTGTAAACATCTAATTAGCACAAATAAATTCCCAGGTAACCAACAAGTATTAAGTAAGTAAAGGGAAAAATAAGTACAACAAAAGCTGAAAATCTAACAAGTGACTTTGTCCTAAGTCAAAATTAAGTATGTTTCATCAGTTCTTAAATTGTGAAAGTCAGAAATATTATCTAAACAAAAGATAACTTTATAAGTTTCTTGGAGGAAAACAACCTGAATTTTTAATAACATTTTTGCAGCAATTGTATGTTCTTAGTCTATACTTCTCTTTTTTTTAGCTGAATTGTAGCATACCAATCATTTTTATGATTCTTATTGTTTTACCTCTTCCCCCTTCCCTCCTTCCTCCTCTCATCTTAAAAATACCAATCCTCTGAAAATCTCTTCTGAAACGGATAGCCAGTATAAAGTTTCAAGCCCAAATAAACTTGAATTTTTCCAACTGAGAAATTAATTGTGAGAGAATGAGTTTCTTGCCCTGATTTCAAGGACAGGCTAAGTGACCAGGGTTAAGAAAGAGGACCTTTGTGGAGCAGAAGAGGTGCTGGTTTGTGGGAAACAGTATCTTGGTTGCCAAGGACAACTGCCTCAACCTTTTATAGGCTTTCCAGGAGCCTTGCTCTTTTGTCATCAGCATTAAACTTCCTTTCAACTTACACAATGTTAAATATGAAATTTGCTGTATGCTGTATCTCTGAAATCAAGGTAGTTCATGCTTGTAAAAGTCTCTTAGACATTTTCAGGTGACAGGTATTGGGACTTTTAACATTAGGTTTTTTTTACTTCAAAGGAGAAATGTGATTCAACTACATTTTTTGTTTGTTTGTTTCTGTGTTTGTTTTTACATCTGGCAATTCTGAATTAACAACACACTACCGTGTAGAGATGACTATATACAGTGTGTCCACAAAACACAGAAAGGATGTTATCCTTCCCATCTCATGTCTTATTTCCCAGCTTGTGGGTCACAAACCCCCAAGGATCCTCAGGCTTGTTACAGCAAGTCCCTGATCCACTTGCACGGTGATAATTGTCTCAAGTTCAACAAGCAACATTCCCACACAAACAATGTTTCCTGTTCTTTTCTAAATGAGTAAACTAATATATTAAACTCATATAAGCTCATATAAATGATGATATAAACTCATGTAAAATAATTATTAAATGGATGTAGGTTTTCATCAATATGTATATTCTTAACATAGGTAAAATTACAGGTCCCAACACATGGAATTGAACATGTTTTTGTTCTATGGGAGGAGTCCTTGGAAACCCCCGACTTACATCAGAGATGGCAAGAGCCGGGGAACCTTAGCAGTCACCTAGAACCCAGCCTCCTCATTTTACTGATGAGGAAACTAAGGCTCCTTCAACTAACAAGAGCTGAAGGGTCATTCAGTGTCACAGAGGTATAAGTGGTGGTGCTCGGACATGAACCCTGTTCTCCTAAGTCCAGGGTCAGTGCTAATTCCACTGCAACATACTATTTCAAGATGCGTAAATGCCAACTGGCTTGACCTAGGAAACTAGAGTTAGTGACAAGCCTGGCTTGGCATCTAGAAATTTTAACTTCCAGATCACATATTGTTGATATTACTACTCCATCTCTCTGCTATATCCTTATGGGTTAAGTTGCAGTAGTAGTTCACATTAAATATTGCATGCAATCATTGCATTCTTTTGGAAGTTCTAACAACAAGTAAAAGAGAAGAGTCATTAAATTTTGTTTTGTTAAATGATCTGAAAAGTCAAAATTTTATGAGAAGCCATGTTTAAAGAGCAGCTGCTCCTTGTAGCCTATCCCCAATAGTAGCTAAGAAATAAAATGGTAGCTCTTTAAGACATGGCAATTTAGAGATCCCTTTGTTCTTTAGAGTGAATAATAGATTACTCTTACCTCTTATGTTACCAGATGGAGAAGATGGCAGGCTCAAAGCAGACAACTACTGTTGAAAGAAAAAACAAATAGGGGAATGCGTATTCTTTTATTTATTTTTTCCATTTAATCACAAAATAATAGCAACTATGTGCACAATAGCATTCTTAGGAATGTTGGAAAGAAAAATTAAAATTTGGGAAACAGTAGCCATCTCCCTTAAGTGAATATTAATTATCAGGGATGTAAAAGTAGCCAAGTGTTCTTCCACGGATACATACCTTAAAGAATTTTGAGGAAGGACAGGACAGAGACATCTCCACTCCACTTTTATAGAGACCATTCTGCCAACACAGCAGCCACCTCAGCTGTCCTATCTGGGAACCTACTTGGCAAAACCTTTTTTTGGCAATCTCTTTGCACAATATTCACTGACTGTGGCTGTGAATGGATATAATTAGAAATATTTGTTGTCACCTATAAATAATTTGATGGAGGATGATCTAGGGTTTTTTTTAATTTATTTTTTAATAGGCATTTGATAGGGGATGGGGATTCAAGGCTTCTAAGGGTGTTTCTCCAGCTTTGCTTTTGCATCATTCATCACAGAATTCAAAGCCAGGTTCTCCTGCCTATAAAATTGGTCCGACAGAATGAGCCTGATGTGAGAAGTTGAGGGCGAATTGATTTGTTGGTGCTTAGAGCCATGAAGAAGCTGGGTTGAATTTTAGATCTGATGCTATGATTGGAAACAGTGACTGATGGATATTAAGGCAGAAAATTCCTAGCTTAGGTCTGGGTTTTAGAAACCCTGGCGGTAGATTCTTTTAAAGCCTGATAGACTAAACACGAAGGAGAAAGTGAATTCTTAAATTAGGCACTGGTGATGAACCAGTGGGGGAGTCATAAGGGATTTAGAATAGATACCAACACTTCTGTTCCTTTTCTGGAGGACTTGCCATGGATATCTCCAGCTCATATGTTTTCACTGAGGGGACAACATGATGCTGGGGGACAACATGATGTTCCGTGCATGTTTCCACTGCATAATGGAAGGAGACACAAACATGCATTCCTAGTTCATGGGCAAATCCTATGACTAGCTGTAGCTCTAATGAGGTGGGTACTACATATTTTTATTTCAGGTGGGAGGAAAGGCACGGTATCCACAATACTCTCTGTGAATTGATATGAGTGGGCCATCACATATGTGCATGATACTTGTAATCTGGGCTCTGGTGGTTTTGCCACATACACAGCTGTTGCTGAATATGACAGGAAATCTGTCTACTCTAAGTATGTCCCTAAGGTCTGGTGTGATATTTTTGACTGTCATCTGCTAGCTTAAATTACTGATTAATGTGATTAAAGTTTTTATATATCCTATTGACTTAGAATTTCTCTTTAACACATAACAGATTGAGTCATTTATACTTTTTAATTCTTTTGATCAATAATGTAGACTAGTTGGTCAGATTTTGTTTTTTAAATCTCCATGGAAATAATTCATCGAAGCCTAGTGATTTACCAAAAATGTTAGCCAGAAAGAAGAAACATTTTCTGATTTTTCTCTAATTCAAGATTATTATGATTACACACTTATTTTTACTTCTTTTGCATGTAAGTTATAGACATAATAAAACAAACACTTGTACTACTTTTGGAGTTGAAAGATAAAGAAGAAGCTGTGAACGAGACCAAGACACATAGGCTGAGTTATACAGCTATAGCTGATGAGATTCTGCCTACTCTGCTTAAAAGTCAGAGCTTTGACCAACTGCAGGCAGAACGATCATTCAGAGCTTGAAAGCTCTGAAACATGACAGTGATATTGTAGTGGAGATGAGCATGGACCACCAGGAGTGGCTCAGAAAACCTTGCAGAGCTTGGATAAGGGAGAAGAGAACCAATGCAGGAGGAGGCATTCGACTTACACTTGTTTCTCTAAGGGCTGTCTAAATAGAAAATGCAGGAAATTAAGACTAAGCCTTCTTGTATTTGTGTGGTTCTTTATGATTAGATATGGGTGGGAAGGAGAATGATTTTGGATGTTATATTTAGGCGGTCTGGATAAAAGCTTCTCTAGCATTCCCCTCCCCCCCCCCATTATCCTCAAGATTTGGAAATATTATAGGCTTCTGTGATCTTGTACTTCTTTATGAATGAAAAACATAAATCTGGTGAAAACCTAATATTTACTTCACCTTATAGAGTTGTATGAATTAGATTATATAAGTAATCTTAGGTTTATAATACTTATATAAGTAATATATGTATTATAGATGATTATATTACTATATTATAAATGGAGATGATATATAATTTGTATGTAATGTCATTTAATTTATGCACACACAAACACATATGTAAAATGCTTAGAATAATGTCAGCAGGGAATGCTGAAGCAGGCATTTCTTAATTGGAGGTAAAGGTCACAATGGTGACATTTTACCTGGCTGACACTTCTCCCAAATATACTCGGAATCAAAGTGGTAGTAAAGAGCCGATGATAGATGGGGGTTAGGAAATGTCAATAAACAAGATTATTTTTGTTGTTATGTTTTTCTTATATAAATTGTGTTAAAAAAATACAGTTGGGAGTGAGGTTGGAGAAGGTGTTCATGTCCTAGCTTCTGTGTGTCCAGCATGACAACATGACCTCAAGAAAACCTCTTGAGATTTGGGAAGTCAGACTGTTGTTTGTCTTCTTTTAAATTTCTCTGTGACTCCAGTGGGTCATCACTACTGAAAAGAAGTTGTATATTAATTTTTAAGTCAACTGTTTGTTACACGTTATAGAGTTCTCATTCTAACATTTGGGTACAGTCATTTGCTCATTTGTCTACACAATAAATATTTATTGAATGTTCACTACATGTCAACCACTGTTCTAACACAGGGTATTACTATGAAAACTGGCAAAGCCCATGCCCTTATGGCGATTTCAGTAAATGGGGGTGGACATATGCAAGCAAACAAGTCAATACATGGCATGCCAGACAGTATCAAGTGCTAAAAAAAAAACAAAGCAGAGTAAAGGGGAAAGGGAGTATTGTACCAAAGTGGGTGATCTGGGAAAGCTTGTATAACATGGTGACATTTAGGTAGAAGTTAGAGGGAATGAAAGAGCAAGGACTATCTAGACGAAGAGTGTTTCAGACAAAGAGAACAGAAAGCACAAAGTCTCTGAGGTAGGAGCACACCTGTTCAAGGAGCAGCAAGGAAATTTGTGACCAAAGCAAAATGGGCAGGGGGAGAATGGCAGGTGAGGTAGGGAGGGTCAGGTAATGTAGGATCTTGTGGGACCATGTAAGGACCTTAGCTTTTAATCAGAATGAGATGGAGAACCAGGGGGGAAATTTAGGAAGTGGAGCAATGTAAGCTGACTGAAGATTTCAAAGAGCCACTCAGACTCCTGTGTTGAATGTAGATTATAGGCAGCACAGGGAAGCCAAAGGCAGGAAGCAGGCTATTGCCTGGATGTAGATGGAATATAATGGTGGTTAGGACCATGTTTCAGTTACTGTAGCTGCATAACAAATTATCCCAAACATAATGGCTTAAAACAAGCCTTTTATTATGCTCATTAACTCTGTGGGTCAGGAATTTGGAATCGGAAGGGACACAGCAGTCTCTGTTCTACAATACCTGGGACATGTGAGAAGCCCAACATCTAGGGGGAAGTTTTATGTCTCATAATAAAGATTAGAGAAAAAAAGATTGTTGAGAAGGGTAGCTAATAAATGAAGTGATATCTGGAGGTAGCCATGGGGTCATGGGTAGGTTTGTTAAAAGACGTGAGAGGCCAAGCATATTTGCTTTGGTGAGAAGGATCTTGTAGAGTTAGAGAAATTGATGATGCAACAGAGGGAGGGGATGATTGTGGGTCGCAGGCAGGAGGGGCTGGAGTCCAGAGGCCAAGCAGAAGAGTTGGACTCTGATGCAAGCAGGGACACCTCATGTATTAAGAAAGGGGACCGAGAGTGAGGGTAAGACACAGAAGAGTTGGTAGATTTGGTGGTGGGAAGATAAGGGCATTCCTATTTGCTTGTTTCTATTTTCTCAATGAAGTATGAGGCAAGGTCATTGCCTAAGAGTGAGGGCAGTGGGGGAGATGTAATGGGTGTACAGGTAGGAGATATGAAGTATTCATTTTGGTGGGTGAGAGGTGTCCTAGGCTTGCCCAGAAGTATTGAGTTCTAATCATGAAGTTAAAGTGAGACCAGTTCAGTAGGTCTGTATGTTTTTCTCCAGCAAATTTAGTTGCTTGGATGTGGCCACAGAAAAGATGAACAACGAAATATAGGGAGAGAGGGGCAAAGGAATTAAGAATCTTTTTGAGTGATTATGATATTGGACCATGAAATTTAAACTTGGATAAGGAAGAAAATGAGAATATGAAGGAACATATCAGAACAATGAAAAAGTGGTGGGGGTCAATGGATAGGTGGTCTTTAGGATGTCAAAGAATTGCAGGGATGGAATACCTGGAGTAGGTGAGCTGGAAGAAGAGGGGGTATTGGATAGAGATTGAATGGAATAAATCCCACTTGGTCGTGGTGTGTAATTCTTTTTATATACTGTTGGATTCAACTTGCTAATATTTTGTTGGGGGCTTTTGCATCTATGTTCCTGAGATATATTGGTTTGTAATTTTCCCGTCTTAAAATGTCTTTATCTGGTTTTGGTATTAGGGTCATGGTGGTCTCATAAAATGAGTTAGAAAATGTTCCCTTTGCTTCTATTTTCTTGAAGACATTATGGAGAATTGGTATCGTTTCTCCTAAATGTTTGGTAGAATTCACTAATAGAACTATCTGGGTTTCATGCTTCTTTGGGAAGCTTATTAATTATTAATTCAATATGTTTAACAGTTTTAGGCCTATTCAGATTATCTATTTCTCCTTGTGTGCTTTGGTAATTTGCGCAGAGATTAAATGGGATGCTTGAAATTGAGATTGTTGTGAAGGTACAGATATTGATAGTAATAAAGTCGATGATGACATTGTGATTTATCAGTCTAAAATCTGAACTTTTCTTCAACAAGAGAGATAAGACAGATGCACTAATTAAAGAGGAGAAAGAAAGTAAGGTGCGTTAACTGAGCAGGAGATATAAGACAGGATGGAATAACTGAACAGAAGACATAAGACAAGATGCAGTAATTGAAGAGGAGAGATAAGAAAGAATGCAATAAATGAGAGAGAAGGAGGGAGAAAGAGAGAGAAAGGAGAAAAGATATAAAAACTGAACAGGAGAGATAAGATAGGATGGAATAACTAAAAAAGAGAGATAAGACAAGATACAATAAATGAGAGAGGGCAAGGGAGGGAAAGAGAGAAAGAAAGAGGACAGGATGCAATAAATGAACATAGAGATAAGACAGGAAGGAATAACTGAACTGCAGAGGTAAGACAGGATACAATAAGTGAGCAGGAAAGATAAAACAAGGTGCAAAATGAATGGGAGAGACAAAACAGGATAGAATAACTGGGAGAGATGAGACAGGCGGCAATAAATGATGAAGAGGGATAAGACAAGTTGCAATAAATGAAACTGAGGGATAAGATAGGATACAATGAATGTGCAGGAGAGATAATAAAGGATGAAATAACTAGACAGGCTAGTTATGACAAGAAACAGTAAATGAGCAGGAGATATGGACAGGATGCAATAACTGAATGTAAGATAAGACAGGATGGAATAATTCAATGAGAGAGATAAGACAGGAGAGGATAATTGAACAGGAGGAAGTATTAGGTAATTGCGCTATAGAGGTTCTCCTTCCTACTAGTGAAGCCTTCTTGGATTGGTGCCTTTAGGGATGAATAGGGTGAACTTACAAAGAGGGTGAATGGGCACTATGACCAGAGGCAACAGGAGCAAGGAGAATATGACAGTGATAGTAAAATATGGAAAAGGAACATTTAAATCTACATAGGTGTCATAGAACATGTAAGAGTGAATGTCTTGACTCATAAAGAAGACATTAAAGGGAGTAACATTTAAGCTGAGACTTAAAGAATGTGTAAACATTTGCCAAATGGAAAGAGCTGGCGGGCATGCAGGAAGCAAATTCAAAAGTATGTGAACATCATTTATTCATTCTTTCAAAATATAATTATTGAGCATGTACTCTACTCAAGCACAATGCCAAATGGAGTGATACAGGGATGAAGAAGACCCCTTACCTACACTCATGTAGCTTACATTTTAATGAGGGAGAAAGACAGTCTTTATAATTCAGTAAGTGATCAGTGAAGAGAACATATTATAGGGAAATCTGACCTATTCTGGAGAGTCTAGGAAGGTTTTCTTAAGTAAGTGAGATTTAAGCTGAGATTTAGTCAAATATCTAGTCAAAGTATGAAGATGAGAGGTGAGAAAGATGCTTTGAAGCTGAGGGACCAGCATGTGCTAAGTCCCTGATGTGAGAACACTGAATATATTCATGGAACTGGAAGGAGGTCAGAGCAGCTGAAACATAAAGAGGGAAAAGGAGAGAACCATAAGGCAAAGCTTGCAATGTGAGCAAGAGAAATCTTCAGGATTTCAGTCTTTGTGCCAAGAGCAAAGGGCTGGTTTTAAGCTACAGAATGATCCACTCAGATTCTTGTTTTTAAAAAGATCTCTCTGGCTGTAGTTTAGATTTTGCCAGAATGGTTTAGACTTGGGAAGGAAGAATAGACGTGTGAGAGACCAGGCAGTAGATGATGGCAGTTTGGACAGGGACTATGACAAAAAGAAAGAGAGAAGTTGATGATCTTGAAAGATATGTGTATTTAGAAGTAGTAACGAAAAAACATGACCATTGATTGGCTATGGGTGAATGAGGACGGTAGACTTCAAGGATGATTCCTCAATATTTAGCTTGAGCAAGTGAGTTACTGCTGCTATCCACTCTGATAAGAAACAGTATAGGAATACAAGAGAGGTTTTAAGGAAAGGAGGGGAAGATCATGAATTCATTTTGATTGTGTTGAGTTTGAAGTGTTTATTAGCAGAGATATCAAGTCTGGAGCTCAGAACAGAGAACTAGAGCCAGGATATAAATTTGGAATTCATAGGGTATGGATGGTAATAGAAGCCGAAGGAGTAGATGAGATCAACCAAGGAGAAAATGTAAGTGAGAAGAGAGGGGCCTAAGATGGAAACTTGTGCCACAGCACACTGAGTTCACAAAAACATTTGACAGTTAAGCAGAGGCAGATGAGCTGATGAAGGAGAGGAAAAGAGAAGCTGGAGAGCCAGAACTATAAAGAAAGCCAGAGCAGGGCAGAGTGTTGGAAATTAAGGGAAGAGAACATTTCCAATAAGAGAGAATGACCAGATGTATAATATGCAGTTGGAAGGCCGATTTAATTAAGGATTGTGAAGAGTTCGTTTGATTTAGCAAGGAGGTCACAGGATCCTAGTGAGATCCATTTCGATGGAGTAGACGGAGTGAAAGCCATTTTGGAGTGAGTGGAGGAGAAGGTAAGAGGTGAGAAAGTGGAGACAGACTAGATCTACGACTCTTCCGAGAAATTTTCTTGTCAAGGAAAATAGACAAATGAGACAATAACTAGAGGAAGAAAAATAGGATCAAGGGAGAGCTTAAGAAATGATCCAGTGAAGTGGGAGGGATTGGGAATGAAAGTGAAGAAGAAGGATGGTCTACCGTACAAATAGTCTAAGAAGGAAGGAGGAGGAAATGAAATTCAGAGCCAAGCTGGGCAAGTGGCTCTAATTGGATGAGAAACCTCCACGGTGAAAGAAAGAAGATGGCTTGGCAGTAGAAATCTAAGTCCATTTCCATCCGATGGCATCGACTTTTTCTTTTAAGCAGGATGTGAGATCATTTCCTAGGGCCAAAAGGGGAATTGGAGATTTGAGGAGAGTGGAGAAGATTTGATACAGAAAGAAATAGAGTGATTGGGCAAGTTGACTATGTAACTCCAGCACAGAAGGCCCAGTGGGGTTAGTGGTAGGGAATTTATAGTTGTACCATTTTCTCTGAAGTGTGGAGCAGTGAATTATCAGATTCATTCAGTTTTAGTGTTTTTACACTCAAGTATGACAGGGGGATAGGGGATAGCAAGGATTGTTTAGGGTATTGTCAAGAGAGTAGACAAAAAGATAGTTGGTGAATTTTTCCCTAGTTGCGAGAGAAATGAAGATAAAAGAGGGGATGATGAATGTGGAAAAAGTGAAAGGCCAGAATACTGGAGGTCTCAATGGTGTTGAAGAACTATTATGCTGGGGATAGTCCAACAATCAAGCTAGAAAATCAGGAAAGAGATACTTGATTAAGTGTCTTAGAAGACTGGGCATTTTCTAGAGTGAGGCTGTGGGAAAGGCAGAGTGGAAGAGAAGGCAGTGGGGGGTGGGAGGCAATGTATTCAATCAATCATCCATGTGGACATTGAAGCCTCCCAGAAATGTGGCAATAATTGGGTGGAGAGGTAAGAAGTGTCAAAATCTTAATGAATGAAAGTCAGTAGATGACAGTAGTAGGTAGGTGAAAGCCAAATAGCATGAATCTTAAAGAAGGAAAAGCTTTCTATAAGACGATAAGCAGCAATAGGGATTAAGAGGGGGTAGATCATTTCTAGATCAGGACTAAAGAATTCTTAAAGCATGAGAGAATAATGGTTACTTCTAAAGATGCCTTCCAAGGAAACATTGTTTTCAGGAAGAGGCAGATTTCAATTTAAGCCAAGAGGTCGGGGGATGTTCCAAGGGGCATAAGAAATCCCATGTTTTTCAGGAGAGTCAGCATCAGGTGACAGTACAACTAGGATCGGTTACTATTATCAGATCCTACCTTCCTTTCCTGCCTCATTGCTTAGCATTTGTCTATTTATCTATTCATTGTCCTCAACAAGTGAATAACCAAATAAAACGGCAATGTGGAATTGGACGATTACATTGTAACCTCTGTCAGAAAATTGGATAATATATTAAGGACTGTTAAAAATTGCTTTATAATTGCTTCAAAGTCAGCTCAAGGTGCAGTGTTAGAGTCATCAGTGATCATTAGAAAATCAGTGAAGGTCCGTAACAACCCAGAGGGGTTCTTCCCCAGGAATTGAAGTCCAGAGGTGTGCAGCTGGATAATTTAACCTACTGGATAATAAGTGAAACCATTTAATTTTGTATTGTTTCTCTTAAATAGATTGTATACTAGTCTTGTAAGACCTTTGTATAATCTGATTAGACAAGATATGTGTTATTTTCCTTGATCCTTGTCTGTTACAAAATGAGATAAATAGAAAGCCCTCAGCGCATGTAAATCTCTAGTAGGGTGGTACTACTACATTAAACATTATAATAGTGATAATTGCCACAGCACTATAGAAAGGCACAATGTAGCAACCAAAAGAAAATAATGAGAATAGAGAACCGACTTTTTAAAAGTATTAATTGGCCTATTGCTATCAGAAGTCCCAGGAGGAAGTCTTGTAAAAGTTACAGAAGTTTCCAAAGAGAGACAAGAATAAATACTGAAAATATATTCATTCTTAACTCCTGTTTATCATTCTAATGTAATAACAAGGGAAGAGGCTCAGTAAAACAGACAACTAAACATCTGTAGGTAACAAAAATCTAAAAATCACCTCTGTATTTAAAAAGGACCAGAAAAATCTATAGGACGCATTTACCTCTCAAGGGATCCAAATCCCAATTTAATAGTTCACATTGTTATAGTGAGAGTTACATAGAGAGTTTTGCATGTGAAATATTTTTGAGTGTCTAATCTAAACTTTTTACTTTTTCTTTTATTTTATGTCAGTAATTAATGCCTTACTATGTTTTTACTCAGTCTTGGGACCAAGACTTTTCACTTTATTAACAGAAATCTGCTTTCCTGAGAACTAGTTGATGTTTTGCCAAGTGAGGTTTACCAAATACTCATCTGTCTGCCTCCAGGCGTCACCTGCTCGCCACAGGGGCATGCATGCTTTAGAGCACTTACTAACCGGGATTGGCCTGGCTGCTCCTATCACCTTTTATTTCTGGTGACTAAATCCCTCTCCATAAGATACAAGCAAAATGTTTGTTTCTTTATTTGACGCATAAAAAGGTAAATTGACACAGTGCGGGGGAGAAAAAAAATAGACTCACAAGTTCTTTGCAAATAAATTTTTTATCTGCAAAAACTGTAAGTACAAAACAGTGACAAAGAACTTCACATTTTGCGCATTTCTTTGGTCACCTTTTAGCATTAGAATGAATTACTCTTCACTTATGACTTTTGTGTGAACCTCCCGGCTCTTCACCCGCAGCTTGTTGACCTGGGACTCAGCGATGTCAGCCCGTTCCTCGGCCTCTTCCAGCTCGTGCTGGAGCTTGCGGAACCTGGAGAGGTTGACGTTGGATTGTTCCTCCTGAGAATGAAAGGAAATGCATTTAGGAGCGA
Organism: Hipposideros armiger; assembly: GCF_001890085.2. Taxonomy (NCBI): domain Eukaryota; kingdom Metazoa; phylum Chordata; class Mammalia; order Chiroptera; family Hipposideridae; genus Hipposideros; species Hipposideros armiger. The sequence goes on along the minus strand of NW_017731572.1, from coordinate 1,805,951 downwards.
ATACGGTTCAGAACTAGTTTCTTAGGTCAGTGGGTCTTGAATTTGCTTTTTACTTAAAAATGATTCACTCTAGTAAGCCTTTTGTAAAAACCTAGAGAAATGCTCTTAAACTTTTATGTATTAACTCCTTTCATGCATCTTGAACTCATAGATAACAAGGACAGGCACCATTTGTCTTTAAGATGTTCTGAAGGTTCTGCTTTTAGAACTTCTAAACGTCTTAGAGCTACTCCTAATATGCCAGTTTTCCAGCCTCTTTTTTACCCCAGAATCCTGAGAATGGAACCAGACCTTTTAAAAATGCAAATACGCAATCTATATTATACCAAACTAATAGCCTTGAGTATAAATTATTCCCACTTAAGGCAGTGTAGGAATTAAACAAGAAATTGAGTGTTTCTTAAAATAGTCTGAGTGGTCTCTGATTGTGTTTGAATACATAGCAGTGAATTTGAGAAGATCAGTTCTGGTTTAGTCTCTAGTAATCATTCTTTTTTAAAAGACTCATTTAGAACCATCCAAAAGGTGGCATTCACATTTAGAACATTAATAAAACTTAGAATCACCACATAATAGAGTTTGAAAAAAACCCTCAGATCTTTTTCTTACAGATAAAGAAAGTAAGAGGTAGAGAAAAGTTAACTAACTCTCTCTCTCTCTCTCTCTCTCTCTCTCTCTCTCTCTCACTTTAGAGGTCAGGGGAAAAATAAAAACCATAAATGAACAGAAGAACTAATTTGTGATTTGTAGGTATGTATATCCATACTCCCATACTTAGGAAATTGATATTACTTTATTATTTCAGATGAATCACAGACTGGGGAAATGAGATAAGGTGAAATGCTAAGAATCCATGGTGTGAACAAAACTGAAACCTTCTGAGCTCCAGACTTAATTAATATTTAACTGCTTACTTGACACGACTTTACTTGTGTATACAATGATATTGCAAACAATGTTTCTGAAACAAATTCCTGTTTTCTTCTTGCCCTGAAAATCTGTTCCTCCCTTAAATCCCTGTTTTAATAAATAATATGCCATCCACCTGGCTACTCAAACCATGATTTGGTGAATTACCTTTGATTTCCTTTCTCTTACCTCCCAAGTGTAACCTATTAGCATATCTCATAGTTTCCACTTCCAAAACATCTCCGCTTCTCTCTCTACACTCCGCTACTGTCCTAATCGAAGCCACGGGACCACCTGAAAAGCCTCCTAAAATGTTCTGCTGTCCCTACCTGTGTTATCTGACAATCATTCTCCACTTAATAACCAGAATAGTCTTTTTAAAAAAATAAAAACCAGGGCGTGACTAACCCACTTAAAACCCTCCTGTGGCTTTCCAGGGTCTCACTGTAGAATAGAAGCCAGACTTCTTATCATGGGCTAGAAGATCCTGAGATCCTCCTCCTACCTTGCTCCTCAGCCCCATGCTACTTCAACCTCCTTTGTTCCTCTGCTTCTTGAATGGAACTTCTTCCTACTCAAAAGCTTTGCATTCACTCTTCCCTGTCCCTAGGACATTTTCCCCTGGCTCATCAGGTGGTTGGTTTCTTCTCAATCTTCAGACCTCCACTGAACCATTTCCCTTTCATCTTTCTTCATTTTACCTTTATTTTCTTTCATCCCTTTAACTAAATTGGATGGGACATTTCTGAGAACTGGAGGCTGCCCAGTCACAGCAAGGGATTCTGAACTCACCGCTTCTTCAGCTTGTCTCTTGTAAGCTTTCACCTTTCCTTGCAGTTTATCTACCAGATCCTGGAGCCTTAGGACATTCTTGCGATCTTCCTCAGTCTGAAATAATATTTTAAAGAGTTAGTGTCTTGGAAGACCAAATGCATCCTTTTTGTTGTACATTTGACTTTGGATCCCTTGCAGACTAGGGTGAAAACCTAGACAGGCTACTTTCCTTACTTGATAAGTGAGTTCCTTGACTCTTCTTTCGTGTTTGCGTAGACCCTTGACAGTTTCAACGTTGCGCTTCTGTTCACTTTCAACTTCTGCCTCAAGTTCTCGCACCTGTGAGAAGATAGCATTTTAAAGACATTGACAACGATCTATTCATTTGTTGAATGTTTACCCTTCAAATGACCTGTAGTACTTCTTTTACTCTGTATGTAGATTTTGATGCCCTCGTCTAAGCACCCATCTTATCAA
>NW_017731572.1:1794225-1801921 GCF_001890085.2 Hipposideros armiger | reverse complement strand
TTCTCTTGCTCGATTTGTTTCTTTATTTTTTCCAGTTCATGGATACGTTTCCCTCCTTCTGCAATCTGCTCCGTGAGATCAGAAATCTCCTCTGTTAGTAAACAAAAAATATAAAAATTAACTCAGTGAGGGAAAACATTCTTCTCACTCTTCCGTTGAAGAAAAGGTAACATGTACTCACGTTGCAAATTCTTATTTTCCCGCTTGAAGGTTTCAAGTTGGTCTAGGGATTCCTCATAAGCATTCTTAAGCTTGAACAGCTCTGTGCTGAGTGAGCGGGATTCCTTCTGAGAAGCTTCGAGTTCGGCATGAGTTTCTTCATACTTCTGTTTCCATTCTGCCAGGACCTGAGGGGCAAGGAATGGTCAAGGAATTTAATGGAGAAAGCTTGATGGAATGAAACTATTGTTCTGGCAACTCTCAAACAGAGCTGAGATAATGTTGGAATGAAAAATAATTATGAATGAGAAGAGTAGAAGCCACAGGACATTCCCTCCCCTAGCTACTCATGGAGCTACTGAGAACAGCCCTCAGATGGTTTGAATAAGGGACACTGAAAATAGCAGGCTATCTTTAATCATGGTGCAGAATACCTTATCAAAGTTCCTCTGCTTTTTGTCCAGGGCTGCACAGGCAGCGTTTGTTCTCTCAACATCAATCATGAGGTCCTCAACCTCATTCTGTAACCGCTGCTTGGTCTTCTCCAGGGAGGCACATTTGGCATTCACGGCTTCTACATGTTCCTCCGCATCCTGCAGCCGCTGGGCCAGCTTCTTCCTGAAAAGTGAAACCAGGACAATAGGTGTGAATGGACATCAGTGGAATCGAGCGTTTCAAAGTGGGTACATGAGAGTGATTTCCACAGTCAGACTCTGTAATACTTTGTTTTTCAAGTTTGTTTTGTAGGTCTGGTTCTGTATTAACTTATTCCCACTCTTCTACCAACCAAATACTGAAAACAACCCAAATTTCAGTATTGCCATGCTTCGTAGTCTGGCTTTAAAACAATGATCAGTCCAAGCTAGCATGTTACTCTTTAAGTAACTGGTTTATGACTCCTTTATAAGAGATTAATAACTAGCTTGAATTACTGTTATTTTATGTCTTGTCTCCATTGAATTTTGATCTCCAGAGGATAGTCTGTATTTTGCTAATCTTTGTTTTCTAATAGGTTCTCACACATATTAAGTATTCAAACATTATATTAATTGAATTCACATAAAATATACTTGATTTTGTCTAATTAATTGTATTCCTTATTTTCCTAGCTTTTCATTAACCCTTTAATAAAAGGAAGCTTTCCTGAGCCAGCCAAGTGGCACATTGGATAAGAGTTGGCTTGGGGGCCAGCGGAGTGGCTTGTTGGTTAAGAGCTGGCTTGGGACACCAGCTCTGAGCAGCAGGACCCCGGTTCGGATCCCACATGAGGGCCAGTGACACTGCCCTCTATAGCTAAGATGGTGAACAACAGCTAAATCTGGAGCTGGGCTGCTGTGAGTCGCTGGCGACGGTGTAGCCTGCAGCCCCTGCTGCAGTGGGCTGCCATAAGCTACCATGTGTGGCTGGCAGCCAGCGTGAGCAGCTGGCAGCCAGTGTGTGCTGCCAAGAGCCACCAGGAGCGGCCGATCAGTGGCCGGGGACCGATCTGCCTCACTCGGGAAGAGTGCAATGATATACCAACATGGGCCAGTGAAGCGACGTCCTCCACAACTAGACTGAAGAACAAAAGGACAGCAACTTGTCTGTTCCCCTTCCCCGATTCCCCAATAAAATCTTTAAAAAAAATAAAAAAAAGAGCTGTCTTGGGACGCCAGCTCTGAGCAGCAGGACCCGGGTTTGGATCCGACATTAGGGCCAGTGACACTGCGCCCTCTACAGCTAAGATGGTGAACAACAGCTCAACCTGGAGCTGGGCTGCTGTGAGTGCCAATGATGGTGTAGGCTGCAGTGGGGCTGGCTGGCAGTGGGCATGAGCTGCTGTGAGCTGCCATGAGTGGCTGTCCAGTGGCCAGCGAGTGACTGCCTCACCCGGGAAGAGTACAATGATAATACCAACATGGGCCAGTGAAGTGACATCCTCCACAACGAGACTGAACAACAAAAGGACAGCAACTTGTCTGTTTCCCTTCCCCGATTCCCCAATAAAATCTTAAAAAAAAAAGAAGCTTTCCCAAATCAACATAAATTTTGCTTTGAGTGATCTGCTCAGAAACTCTTCCACCAAAATATTATTCCAACTATAATTCAAAAATAATTCCAACTATATGGTTGTATATATATCTAGATCTCTCCTTAGACTGTCTATTGAATAATAGACAGTTCCCTTCCTGTTCAGGTTTTCCCTCTTACAGTTCAGCCTTGAACTTTTTATTGCATTAAATATTTAGTCCTTTATAAAACAATTTGTTTTCTTTCTTATTACAGAATTTGATGTCTACTTTTACTCTCTAACAATATATTTTCCCCCTCTTTTTCAACATAATCATATTTTCACATCTCAAAAGGAGGAACTGTGCTTTAAAGCCTGATGATTTTTCTCTAACTTACCTATCACATTGAACCAATGCTTTTGTTAGTTGCTTAGAGGGAGGAGAGGCATAGGAGAATACAATTAGCTCTTTTTCTTCTTTCTTTTAATTGGAGAATTTTGGGAGGGGAACAGTGTTGGGGAATTGGGAAGGGGGACCAGCCAAGTTGTTGTTCTTCAATCTTAGCTGTGGAGGATGCCAGTCGCCATCTGGCTGCCCGTCAGCAGCTCATGGCCTCTAAGCTCAAGGTGCTGTGTTCAGTCCTAGTTGTGGGTGGGCATAGCCACCATCCCATGCGGGAGTCGAACCCGGCAGCCTTGTTGTTAAGACTGCGTGCTCTATCCACTGAGCCATCCGAGTGGCAGCTCAGCTCAAGGGGCCAAGTTCAGTCTTAGTTGCATGCGGGTGTAGCCCACCATTGAACAGGCAGTCTTGTTGTTAAGAGCACGTGCTCTCACCAGCTGAGCCATCGTGCCACTTGTTGGGAGCTCAGGGGCAGCTCACCTAGGGTGCAGCATCACTGGCCCATGTGGGAATCGAACCAGTGGCCCTGTTGCTCAGAGTTCATGCTCTTAAGCTAACTCTTAATTGAGTCACTCGGCCGGCCCCAATTAACTCTTATTCTGTCTACATTTGTATAGATAGAAGGATGTATAGAAATAATTATTCAGCTGCCTTTTGCCTTATGTCCTTTCTCTTTTTTAGAAAATTAAATTTATTGGAGGTAACAATGGTTAGTAAAATCAGATAGGTTTGAAGTGTACAATTCTGTAATACATCATCTATAGATCACATTGTGTGCTCACCACCCAGAGCCTTATGTCCTTTCTCTTTCCAGCCTCTAGCTTAGTAATTTCTTTCTTTAGACAACCCAGAGTATTTGTTATCTTGTTTAGTTTATGTTCATCCATGGTTTTTTCCTAGTTTTTTATTTGTTTTGGGAGCAGTGGGCATTAGCCCATTTAGTACTTATAGCAGATGTACTTTGATTGTTAATGCAGAGATTTCTATTGTAACTAAGTCTAGAACATACTTGGCCTCCTCCAGCTCCTCTGTGCGCTGGATGGCGTCTGTCTCGTATTTGGTCCTCCACTGGGCAACCTCGCTGTTGGCCTTGGACATTGCCCTCTGCAGCTCGGCTTTACCTTCCTGTTCCTCCTCGTACTGTTCCCGCAGCAGGTCACAGTCATGGCGGGCAGACTGCAGGGCATGGGCCAAAGCACTCTTGGCCTGAGAACATAGAGATTAGTGACTTAGTTTTATATCTTTAAAGTGATATTTAGTCCCTTAACTCCTATAGGCCACCAGAAAAAAAAATCTGTAGAAGCAAGCAAAACATAAACAACCTCAAAAACAAGGATAATGGCAAGAATAACAACATCAGCAGGGCTCACTTACCTTGATCTCCTCTTCAAGCTGCCGTTTTAGTTCCTCAATCTGTTGTGTGAATGCTTGTTTGCCCCTTGAGAGCTGAGAGACTAATGAGTCCTTTTCATCCAGCTGGCGTGAGTATTCACCTGTATAAAGACCAAGACCCAGAAAACTCAACCTTACCTTGGAAATGAAAGCACTAAATTGAAACTGGAGCTAATAGAAACTGGAGCAGGGCAAGGGGGACTGAATCTGAAACAGGATGGACAGCATAAATTACAACAAACTACCAACATCTACTTCAATGCTGATGAGAAAATCTATGCAAAAAACGAAAAGTATGGGACACACTGAGGCACATTACATGCTTATGAACAATACAAAAGATTTTGGGAGATATTTAAGATTATTTGATCACAGTATAAATTGATGAAGAAAAATGTAAAAAATAATGTAAATCAAACCAACAAAACATGGGGTTTTGAAATACAGAATGGAGACTATAATTTACAATGTTGTAAAGATCATGTAAGGTGCCAGATGGACACTGGAAGCATTTTGAAAAGTGGAAATAAATACTGTGAGGATATACTTTTTATTTGTTAACTTTTTAAAATTTATATTAAATTTATTGGGGTGACATTGGTTAATAAAATTATATAGATTTTAAGTGTGCATTTCTATAATATACTATCTACATATTGCATTATGTGTTCACCACCCAGAGTCAGTTCTCCTTCCATCACCATATATTTGACCCCCTTTTCCCTCTTCTACCACTACCCCCCTCCTCCCTTACCCTCTGGTAGCCACTAAACTGTTGTCTTTTTTATTATAATAAAATCTGCTTTAAAATGTTTTGGATCTTTTTATTACAAAACAAACAAACAAACTAAACCCACAAAAAAACCAAAACAAAACAAAAAAGAAAACAACCAACTAACCAACAAAACAAAGAAAAACAAAAGGAAAGCATTCCATGCCAGTGGTCAAGAAGGAGTTCATATGAGTGAGTACTTCACAGGAAGATAATATGTGATCTCAAGGAACTCAATGCACTTTTTCAGCAAATTGAGCATCCAAGGTAAACTTATCATTCAAGGTCAACACTGGGAAATGGCTCACCTGACTCTGTCTGCAGGCGCGCTCTCTGAGCCGTCAGGTCATTGATCAGCCGCTGCTGCTCTTCTTCCTTTGTCTTAAGTTCACTCAGTTGATCTTCTAGAGTGCGGCACATCTTCTCAAGGTTTCCCTGCATTCAAAAAGTGGTAAAAGCCATCTCAAGCAAGTGTTTGGACCACAGAAATTTTCAGTAGTCCAAATTATTCCATAGGAGCTGCAGTACTCATTTATTTTGAGAATAAACTACCTTTACAAACACACAAAAACAACAGAAGTCTTAGATTGTGATGGGAAGAGTAACAAGATACATAGTCTAAACGTGTTGCCACTAAATCACTTTGTGAATCTGCCTTTACTCAATTAGCTTATCTGTGATATGAGAATAATGATACTTGATTCAGCTCATGAGATTTTTTAGAGAAGCAAATTATGTATTTGTGCTTAAGAGAAAAGCAAGAAAGGCTAATCAAGGTAAGGTGTTTTTAGAAGCTCAAAATGTATAGTTGAATCACACTATTTTTATTTGAAAGAGCTTAAGTTTTCACTATGCATTTTGGGTATGGCTCTATTCCCATAAAGAGTGAGTGCTTTGTCCCGTCACACCTGAGTTGCTGCTCCCTCCGACCAGTCTCCTGCCTTGACCTGCCATAGTCTCCTCCTGCCAGTTATTATAATAATGGTTCCGGAAAGGCCCACTCACACCTGTCTTACAGAAATCTCTTTAAGACTTAATCCATGACTGCACCTTGGCTTTGGAGACAGTCTCCATATTGCTAGCGAGGTCATCGATCTCCATCTTCATCTCGCTCTTCTCCTTCTCCAGCTTCTGCTTGACCCTCTGCAGGTTGTCGATCTGCTCCCCGAGCTCAGCTACGCTGTCCGCGTGCTTCTTCCTCAGGGTGGCCGCCGTGGCTTCATGCTGCAGGGTGGCCTCCTCCAGGTCCCTGCGCATTTTCTGGAACTCAGCCTCCCTCTTCTTGTTCATCTCAATCTGGGCTGAAGTTGCCCCGCCGGCTTCTTCCAGGCGCTCGCTGATCTCCTCCAGTTCCCGGGAGAGGTCAGAGCGCTGCTTCTCTGCTTTGGCCCTAGAGGCCCGCTCAGCCTCGATTTCCTCCTCCAGCTCCTCAATGCGGGCCTGGGAGTGGGGAAAGCCACAAACTGAGCTTCTCTGTGTTAGTAATTTTGTCAGGTTGAATTAGACGGATGGAAGTCACGACCTTACCTGTAGTTCCTTGATCTTCTTCTGCAGCTGCATCCCAAGGGCCTGTTCATCTTCAATCTTGCTTTGCAGGTTGCTCATTTCAAACTCTTTCCTATCAGAAAAGCACTTTATGTCAGTCACAGGACTATTAACAGTAATTTCCCCATGAAACCTTTGTCCTTGCTGCTTACTTTTTGAGCTTTTCATCAAGCTGCTGCTTGTCATTTTCTACATCCATTGTGGATTCTTGGGCCAATTTTAGGTCACCCTCCAGTTTCCTCTTTGCTCTTTCTAGATCCATCCGCATTTTCTTTTCTTGTTCCAAAGACCCTTCAAGCTAAAAGTTAATAATTCATGAATACCGTTCCTGGGATGTTCCCACCTTTTGTCCCATGTTGAGCTTGTAAACATTTAACTCATATCTAATCAGCAAATGCTTTTGATTTTTCTTTGAATCAGGCAAATTTGCCCCATCTATTTCAATTTCATTGCTATTTCCCTAATCCAAGGATTCACCATTTAAAAGGAGAAATGTATCTCAATACCATATTTTTATGTAAACTAGTGGGGAGACATCATGTCTTTTCTATCTCCCCACTGGAATCCATGTGATCAGTGCTTCATCACAGGGAATGGACACTATAGCCATGGTTCCAAACATGACCTTTGTCAATTCCTCCCTGACTCAGACATTTACAGTGGGTTCTCGATTCAATGTCAGATCATGTTTAAAGCCACATTTATCTTCCACATTCCTTATTTGGAATCCCCCTTTCTCCTGTGAGAGAAAACTGTACGGATCATTATGGCTTCTTTGCTCTTGCTATACTTCACGCTCAGAGCACACTCTCTCTTCTATAACTTCCCACAGCCTCTCACCTTTCAAGCCCAGCTAAAGGTGCATTTTGTTTGTACAACTTTTCTTAATGAACACATTAAACTTCCATCCCCCAAATTCTTTTTACCCATATTATCTATTACAACTAACTTTTTTTTTTACTTGTGTGTCCATCTTAGTTCTTATAGCAGGGATAATGTCCTATACCACTTCTTCATTGAAAACACTTGAAAAGTACTCATTACATCTTAAGAATGCAAACTCATGCACACTTAGTTTGTTACAAAATTAAAAAAAACTAAACAAAACCCAAAAAACCCATTTACATGATGTTAGACTTACATCATCCACTTGCTGCTCCAGCTTGGTTTTAGCTTTGGTCAGGGTGTTGACTTTGTCCTCTTCTGCCTGCAGGTCATCCAGGGTCTGCTGGTGGGCCTCTTGGAGGGCCTTCTTCTCCTTGGTCAACTTAGCGATGGTCTCATCCAGGCCTGCCATCTCTTCTGTGAGGTTTTTTACCTACAAGGTTAAAGAAGAAATTGTCTTTACTATAGAGCAGCTTACTGGATGGTAGAACCTCTATATTTTAGTAAAGCAGAATATGATTCATACCTTATTTTCTGTGGCATGTTTCTC
>NW_017731572.1:1775757-1793840 GCF_001890085.2 Hipposideros armiger | reverse complement strand
AATATTTTAAAACCAAACAAGAAATTGTGTTTTAAAGCCTTAGGTTAACTTTTATTGGCTTTCCATGATTTAGAAATTATTTATTGGACACTTACAACACTGAGGATTTTTTTTAAAAATGAATTTAAGTCATGGTTCCTAGTGAAATTATGATACAATTATATTTTTAATGATGGGGTTCAAGACACACTCCCTCAAAATATGGCACTTTGGCATACCAAAAACCTTAAACTGAAGGAGCTTAAGGAAATGGCAGAAGCCAGAAGGTCACTGTGACTTTCTCTCCTTGCCCTTCTACCCTGAGACAGGTCATAAAACTCACATGTGAATGGTACCCTCTCTGTACAAGGAGGAAAGAAGACATTCTTATTACCAGAGATGGGAACTTGGGAGCCAAGAAGACTGTATAAACAAACCCTGTTAAACTAACCCTACCTTCCTAGTTACTTCTTCACCATTAACCACACCTAGCCGAAGTCCCTTTGCCATGCCAGTTCTCCACATATTTATTGTTTCTTTGTCTAAAAGGTATAAAAGATTCCTGTTCTGGTCACCTCTTCAAGTCTTCATTTTCTTGTGCAGGTTCCCATGTATATGTAAAAATTCAATGAATTTGTATGCTTTTCTCCTCTTCATCTATCTTTGTCAGTTTAATTTTCAGACTCAGCCAAGGACCCTAAGAGGCTTGAGGAAAACTTTTTCCTCCCCTACATGGTAACCTATGTTTAATGTGTTGGTATATAATTTCTGATCATTCAGTTTTCTACATTTAATATTTATTTCCAGAAAAGTTTAGTACCGTATTTGCCGGCGTATAAGACGACTGGGCGTATAAGAGACCCCCTAACATTTCCACTCAAAATACAGAGTTTGTTATATACTCGCCATATAAGACTACCCCCTCTTCCGCACACCTTCCACACACCAAATAAAAGGTAAAACAATATCAGATTTGATTTCAACATTTATATTTATATTCAAATGCTTATGACATGCAGGAAAACTGTCACAAGGCTGTATGTAATCAAACATATACATAAATCGCGATTCGCGATTTTGCGCTATCATACTGGGTGTATGGTCGGCTGTGTGCGATTTTGCGAGTGTGGTAAAATCGCATAACAGCAAAATCGCATAACAGCAAAATCGCATAACAGCCGAGCATACACCCAGCAGCGCTGCTGATGCCTGAACGGTATGTGGAATGAAGTGGGCGGGCATCGGGAGGCCACTATGGCACGGGGCAAGCACTATGGGCAGTCTATCTGAAGTGTACCTGGCGTATAAGACGACCCCCCACTTGGAGGCATATTTTTCAGGGCCAAAAAATCGTCTTATACGCCGGCAAATACGGTATGTGAAAAATAAACAAAGTTGTTGAGTATCTATCAGGTTGCTAGGAGGGATGGGTAATATCAGGAAAGTGACTTAAAGGGAAGATGCGTCCTACAGTGACAGAGTAGCTGAGAATTAAAGGGAGTACTGGAAGAACTAAGGGAAACTGAACATGTTAAAAGTGGTGTTTATAGAAGTAGCAAGCATGTTTCTCATGAGAAGAGATAGGAGTCGGGCAATAGTTGTTATGAGGTCAGGGACCATATTTCTTGCTCAGAGTTGTATCCTTGGTGCTTGGAACTTCACCAAATATTTATTAAATGGATAACTGATAGAATTATATTGAAAAGAGGCTATTCTATACTCAAAGGAGAGGAGTATGCTTGGATCAAGCTTAGATACCCTCTACAATTATTCTTTGATTCTTTAAGGTATGATGAACCACTCCTCAATTTGGAAAACCCTGAGCTACATAAGCTACAAGAAAAGTCACAGTGTATTTACAGTTCATCTTTCTTTAAATTTTCTAGTTATGTGTCCAAAACTGATAGAGTAACCTTTAATGTTTCTGTTGTTGATTTCAGTGGTAGCAACTGAAATTCTCTTGTCATTTGGGTCACAAAAATGAGTTAGACTGTGACATTTGACCAAATATTTTTTTCCATGTCTCTGGATATTGATTGGGATGTGAGAACAAGAACATCAACTGAATCTGTCATGCTTTGCATAAAAATTGACACTATTTATAGAAAGTATTTCCATTATCCTTGCAATGACCCTATTCTTTCAGGTACTAGAGAGTTTCCAGAGATACAGTTGAGAGGAAAGTTGCCAGGGAACCATAGATATAAAAATTCAGAATAATGGCTTCAAGTTGATGCATTATCATTACAAAGTCTCCTCTCTCTTCATTGTCAATATTCTTCTTTTTTCACTGCTTTTATTTGCATTTTTCAGTAGGGAGAATCTTAGGGAGCACAGAATCTTATTTCCTGCCCATATTTTGCTAGGGGAAACAATAAGGGAAAAGGAAAACCTTTTTTTTTTCATTTTTCCCTTCTTAAGAGCAAGGAATCCTATTACAGTGCTTTTTAGTAATGTTGTGTATGAGATTTTATAGAACATTCTAAGGAGTTTTAAATTAGGAATGATTGATAATAAATCCCTTAGTAAGGTGGAATTCACACTTTCCCCTAGCAACTGCTCAACTGAAATTTTGCATCAGGTTAAAAGAAATGAGTTCTGACACTCACAGATTGAACCTGGAGTTGTAGGTCATTTTTCTCTTGCATTAGGGCTACCATTTTCTCTTCAAGTTCTTTCCTTTTTGCCTCTGATTTAGCCAGCTCTTCTTTGGTCTTCTCAAATTCTTCCTTCATGTTGGCCATCTCCTTCTCTGTCTCTGCACTCTTCAGGAGGGGCTTGATCTTGAAATACAACTTCATCCAGGGCCAGTGCTTCACATTCATGAAAGCACGGACATTGTACTGGATGCAGAAGATGGACTCTCTGTGATAGGAACAGAAATTTTCAAAGTCAGGTTATAACAGGAATCAGAATTGAAAAGCCTAGGCTGATGGGGTTTATAGTAAGGTGTCCCTATTAATACCTTCTTTCCACCATCTTCTGGTACTCCACTCTTGCCAAGAACCCTCTGCACCTGGCCTGAGTTCGGGTAATCAGCTGGGCTAGCTTGTCATCTCGCATCTCCTCTAGAAGCCCCAGGAGACCAGCTTTGAAAAAGACCTGAGCATGGGTAGAGTTGCAGATCAGAAACTTTACATAAACTTCAAAGGGAAGGGAATAGCATCGGATAGACCTTAGAGACTATTACCTTGGTGTGACCAAATCTATACTGGGTGTGGTCAATGTCAATGGACCCAAGGAGCTTCTCAGAAGCCTTCTTGCTGTCGATGAACTGTCCTTCAGGGATAGCACTTGCATTTAACACCTTGTATCTGTTTAAGTAAAATAAATAAATGATATAGCTGTTGTCATCAACAAGGAAACTTCCTGCCTTACTATAGAAACAATATAGTTGTTGGGTAGTCTAACAAATATAAACAAGAAATTGTATCTTTTTTTGTGTGTGTATATTCAAAGGGTATCCAAGTTTTGGTATGTCAATACAGAATCTGTTAAATTTGTTTCTCTTCTTCTCCTTAATTCTAATAGAAGGTATAAATGATTCTTTCATTGAAAAAATAAAGTAAATAAGAAGACTCTCTTAAAATAACTCATATGAGAAAGTCTGACCTCTGTTTGAAGTCTGCATACAGGATTCTGCTGGGGAAGCCCTTCCTGCAGATCCGGATGCCTTCCAGCACACCGTTGCACCTCAGCTGGTGCAGGACAAGCTCATGCTCCATGGCCCCTAAAAGGGAGAATACACATGCCTCATCTTGTGGTCTAAACCAAACACACTGGCGCTTGTCTGGATATGGGAAATGTCTTACCGGGAGTTTTGGTTTCATTGGGGATGATGCACCGTACAAAGTGAGGGTGAGTGCTCCTCAGGTTGGTCATCAGCTTGTTCAAATTCTCCTGTGGGACCATATGAATATGGGGTTTAAAAGTGTACTATTTTCATACATTCATATTTACAGACATAATCATTGTGATCCATGATATCCATTCAATTCTAATGAATAGAATCCAAATTTGAATTTGCAAAGAGTCATCTCTGGAATTTCCACATTCCCAAAGTAGCCTTCCACTTCCTATTTTTGTGCATTATATACATAGCTTTCTCCTAGATGTTGAAGTGATTGTTCAGTGCTGTGGAATTTGATAGCATATGTTGTAAATTTAGAGTGACATTCAAAACATATGGAAATACTCTGCCCAAACTCTTTAGCCTAGAGATGTAGGCTGGTTTTACAAATAATCCAACGTCTTCCTCCAAATCTCCATTTCTTTCTTTACCCAGCTTTCTTTTTTTTTCTTTTCTTTTCTTTTCTTTTTTTTTTTTTGCCTTTTCTTTCTTTTCTTTACCCAACTTTCAATTGTATCTGCTTCCCTATCGCAGGCTTAGTTCTTATCATAGTTAGAGAGCTATGTCTTCCTTCTTGTTCCATAGAAAGTGGCCTTTTAATGCCTCATGCTGGGAATTGGCAGAAAACTGACAGGCGTGTTTCCAAGTGTGAGATATTTTGCAAGGAAATTCTGGTTTTTCAGAATAACTAGAATGTCAGTTATCCTAGATGTGATTGTCAAAAGAAAAGTAAGTTTTCCGTAAAGAGCTAGTTCTTATTGTATCTGGTTACTTACTCTTTTAGCTCCAATTTCCATCACTATTCTATCCTTAACTTTCAAAGTCTACTCATTTCAGTTCTATACCAATATACACCTAGGCACCTACATTATTTTGAGGCTCCCAAAGCTTCAAGCAAATCTCATGTCTTGCTCAATCCTATCCCAGTAGACCCTTTTAAGTGTCAAAGGACCTTATTTCCCAGGCCCCAAATTGAATTTTACCATCTGATACTGACTTCTGCAATTCACTCGCATCCCTCCCAAGGCCCGTGTCTCCCATATTCTACTGAGCATCTCTTCCAAACCATCTCAAACTTCCCTGTGACTCAGCTCTACCATTTCCATGAGTCACATCCAGTTCTAGAATCCTTGCAAGAATACTTCCCCTTTTCCACCCAATGAAGTAAAATTTAATTTCCTGAATCTATTGTAATTAGAGAAAAGGAAGTGTGTACCCTGAAGAGAGCAGACACCGTCTGGAAGGAAGAGCCCTTCTTCTTGCCACCTTTCTTTCCACCAGACTCTAAGGAGGGCAGAGAAAGCACAAGCAATCATACACGCACTTTCTCTGTTTATGTTTTAAACATTAAGCAAAAGATTAATTCTACTGAAAATTACCTGCTTCAGCAGCTGCTGCTGCCCCAGAGAAGAGGTAAGCTAGAGTCTTCATAGAAGATTTCTGGTACAGCCCGACCACAGTGTCATTCAGGGGGTCCTTGTTCTTCTCCAGCCAGCCGGCGATGTTGTAATCCACGGTGCCCGCGTAATGCACCAGCGAGAAGTGGGCCTCGGCCTTGCCTTTGGCAGGCTTGGGCTTCTGGAAGTTGTTGGATTTTCCAAGGTGTTGTTCATAAAGCTTGTTCTTGAAGGAAGTGTCTGTGGCCTTGGGGAACATGCACTCCTCTTCCAGGATGGAGAAGATGCCCATAGGCTGAAAGAATGCAAGGAAACAAATGCCATTTTAATTTTGTCTGATGTAGAAATAATATGTAAAATTATGATACTATTTGAGTAAATGTATCCTTTACTTCCTTATAGCTAATGAAAATTCATTCCTTTGGCCAGATTTCTTAGTTTAACAAACATTTCTCGGGTATCTATCAAGATTTAGGTGCTGTGTCAGGCTCTGAGATGTGATGGATAGTGAGAGAAACAAAGGGTGTGCTCTGGTGGAGTTTGTGTCCTTGCCCCAAAGGCATTAGAGCAATATTTCTCTGAGTGTGACTTGCAAATTAGTTGCATCAGAGTCATGTGATAAAAAATGCAGATTCCAAGGTTCTACCCCACACTCACCAAAAAGCATTTCTAGGGGTGAGATTAGGGAAATCTGTAAGTGTATTACTTATGGTGAGTCTTTGGCACAACTGAAATTCAAGAACCTCCACTTTAACGTACTAGAAATGTATATTTCAAATGCCAATGATATCTAAGGATGACAAAAAAATAAGTAAAAGATACTCTTGTCAGTGCTCTTGTATAAGGAAAGATGGTTTTAAATATAAGACTTTGTACTGCAAAAAGAGTCGGCCGAGTGGCTCAGTTGGTTAAGAGCTCGCTCAAGAGTTTGAGCTCTGAGCAACAGCGGTTCGATTCCCAGCCCGAGCTGAGCTGCCAACAGGTGGCAGGATGGCTCAGCTTAAAAAAAAAAAAAGACTTTGCACTGCAAAATGTGGGGAAAGGTAGAGGCCTGGAGTCTATGGAAAATATTCAGTCTCCTTTACCAGAACACCTACCTCAGAGATGGCAAAAGGAGCTTTCCTGATTTTGCTTACAAGGAGCAATCTTTTACCACAGTAAATACTAAGATTTTGTGACTTTCTTTTAAATGCTGTTCAGCAGTACAATCTGCGATCTGAAAAAAGCAAGCGAACCTTCTCGATGAGCTCGATGCAGGCAGCCAGGTCCATCCCGAAGTCAATGAACTCCCACTCGATGCCCTCCTTCTTGTACTCCTCCTGCTCCAGCACGAACATGTGGTGGTTGAAAAACTGTTGCAGTTTCTCATTGGTGAAGTTGATGCACAGCTGCTCCAGGCTGTTGAACTACAATAAGTACAAAATACAAATGAACATTCATTTTATAATAAAACCTTCTTTTTGATAAGGGGCTTTTCTTAGTTGCCTAGCAACTGCCCTGTTAGGATGCGACGGCTTCACCCTGACTGTACAAGCCCCTCTCTCCCTTCTATGTCTTTTTTGCTGCTGTGGGCTAGGAAGTGTCACCACACTTGATGGAGGTATCTCCTAAATAGGAGTAAACAGGCTCTGCGTGATACTTCCCTATGCAATTAAACAATTATTGGGTTTTTACTATATCTATTTTTGTGGATCAGAGGTTTCCTGGTAATTTATGCCTTTGTGGTTATGTTGTATAACTAGCTAAAGTTGATACCTCTGAGCTGTGGTGGTCTGTATATTGTTACTAATAATAGAAACAAAAACTCAACAAATAACATTTGTCGAACATTTCCCATATGCTAGACACTATGCTAAGTGCTTTGTATAAATTATTGCATTTAATCCTCATGACCATCTTTTTAAGGTCATACTATTTGCCCATCTCACGGGTGAGGGACATTATTAGGAAGGCTACATAACCTGTGCAAGACCCTGCTAGGAAGAGGCACAGTGAGGGTTCCAATGTTTTTTGTGGGTTTTTTTTGGGGGGGCAAGACAAAAATAAATAATACACATTTAGTAGGCACATTATATATTGTACTAGAGGGTATAAGAGCTATGAAATAAAAGAAAAAAAACAGAGTAAGTTCAGGGTAACAGGAGAATGGTTGGGGTTCCAATGCTTTGACACCAGAGACAGTGTTTGTAACCAGTGTTAGAACTTGAGGAGACATGCTCTGCTTTGCTATTCAGGACCCCTAGATCTAAACACAATTGGGAGTGCTCTTGTCTAAGAATTGTATCACCATACACAAAAGTCAAAGGGGTTTTACCACACGGATGAACCTTGCAAACATTATGCTAAGTGAAAGAAGCCAGTTATAAAGGACTCTATATTGTATGATTCCATTTATATGAAAGGTCCAGAAAAGGTCCATAGAGACAAAAAGCAGATTAGTGGTTGTTCAGGGCTGGGGGAGGGGGAAGTGATGGATGACTTAATGAGGATGGGGTTTCTTGTTGGGGGTTGAACATGTTCTACGATCGATTGTCATGTTGATTGCATATATCTGTGAATATACTAAAACCATTGAATTAAGTACTTTCAGTAGATACATTTTATGATATGGGAATTATATATCAATAAGTATGTTATAAAAAACATTCAAGAGGTTGTAAGTATGCACTGTCGTTAGTTTTCTAATTTGAAAAAGTGTGAATTGCTCTTCTTGTTCCTGCTTGGTGCTGGATTATTCTTCTCTTCCCATGTGGACTTGGGAATCTCTGGAAATGTTCTTGTCCCTAAATCTCAGAAAGATTCCTCCTGTGTCTATCTGTCCACTCATAGAAAAAGGTGTAGAAACACGACCTGTAGATCGGACACATCTGTGATACTGCTGTCACATAGAGAACTTCAGTACCCTCATTTCCTAAGCTAGAGGGGAGGTATTCCTTCTTAGGCAGATAAATTTGAGTTTCTTTACAATGCCATTTCCATCCTCTGCACCTGGATACTGCAGGGCACGTAGGAATCTTGAAACTTATCTTTGAATTTGTCATTGTTTTCCCCACTGTCATCTTTGCTGTCATTGTGGCCCTCATCACCTTCTTTATCACTTACTGAGTACTAGCTGTGTCCTTGGGGTCTGTGCTTAGGGCTTTAAACTCAGATTTCTTGTAACTGGCAGAATGATCTCAGAAGTGAATGTGTTATTTGGAATGCTAGGTGACTTACCTATAGATCCTTGCTGAATTTGCCCTATGATTGGTCAGATATCATGCACATTATCTAAGTTCACACAGGTAGGAATTGACAGAGGTGGAGTTTGAGCCCAGGTCTGTCTCATTCCAAAGTTCATGCCCTTTCATAGACTTTGGGTCTTCTTTCATGTGTCTAGTCTGTAGTACAGCTATTTTTCATAGGCTTTTTCCAATATTGACGGCAGCAGCATGATTTGTAAACTTTCCTGCTACAAAGTTTCTGTAAACTCACATCAAAGATCTCAAAGCCAGCGATGTCCAAGACCCCGATGAAGTACTGCCGGGGCTGCTTGGTGTCCAGCTGCTGGTTGATACGGGTCACCATCCACAGGAACATCTTCTCGTAGATGGCTTTGGCCAGAGCGCCTACTGAGTTGATCACCTTCATGGACAGAGTAATGTTTTTGGTGTTATTAAAGACATGTTATGAAGGCCTAGGTTGTGTGTGATTCATTGAAGTTGTGCACTTACCTGCTGCACAGTCTGGCCTTTGGTGACGTACTCATTGCCAACCTTGACCCTGGGGTAGCAGAGGGCTTTGAGCAGGTCAGCAGAGTTCAGACTCTGGAGGTAGGCTGCCTTGTCAGCAACTGTAGAGACACAATTCAGGTACCCAATATGACCTACTGTGTGCCCCATAAGTCATAGGGACAGAGTAATTAGTGAGACACAATTCAGGTACCCAACATGACCTACTGTGCACCTGATAATTCATAGGGGCAGAGTAATTAGTGAGACACAGTTCAGGTACCCAACATGACCTACTGTGTACCCCATAATTCATAGGGCAGAGGAATTAGTGAATCACTTTATAGAAGCTCTGTGTGAGGGTAAAGTTGTATATGTCCATCAGAAGCTCAGTCGTGTAGGAGGCATGAGTTTGAAATGGGCTTTTTGGACCCAGATTCTCTGATTAAACACAGATGGAGCTTCATTTGGTACCTTCGGTGCCATCTGGCTCTGCTTGCTCCTCACGCTGCTTTTGCTTGAACTTCATGTTCCCATAATGCATCACAGCTCCTGTGAGTTTATAGATGGACACCCTTTCATCAGAAGTGAAGCCCAGGATGTCAATGGCGCTCTACCAGGAGAAATGAGAGAACAAAAATTAGGGCAGAAGACCCAAATTTATTTAGGAGAATTTATGTCTGTAAATTATCTATAACCACACACCTACGGCATGTTGTTATTGTCATTCCCATACATAATGGATTTTTACAAAACTGCATGTGTAACTTACATCTGTGGCCATCAACTCTTCCTGGTCATCTATGCTGGGGACTGTGATCTCCCCTTGACTGACAAAAGCATAGTCATACGGGTTGGTGGTGATCAGGAGCATTTCTGGGTGCATAGAATTCAGGGGATACGTTTTACATTCGGAGATGTTAATAAAATGATTAACTTCTAGCTTATAAATTTAAGCTCTTTCTTACCAATTAGATCTGGTTTCTTATTAGACATGATCTGATAAAAAATATGGTAACTTCTTTCTGCCTTTAGCTGGAAAGTAACTCTAGACTTCTCCAGAAGATCTGCAATGCAAAATAGACATCAGATGGGGGTGGGGAATTATAAAGTTCCTGGAGTGATTTTGGCACTTAGGATAATTAACTCAATTTCATTGGCCCCTTGAGATTTCAGCTGAATGCCTCCACGAGGCATCACATATTACACCTCTACAATGGCAGCTGCTCTTTCCATCTCTAGAAATAAACTGAAACATGCTGGCCCAAGGCATATTCATTTCTCATACACTAGAGCCTTGACATTTGAAATATAATTGATTCTTGATAACCCCTCCGTCCCCAGGGTCTCTTCTAACTTTGTAATAGAGGGGCTACTAAAACAACATTTATCCAGGCTCAGATGAGGAAGTAATCGCATATACTCAAGCCATAGGCAACTCGTTTACCCCCACTGTTAGTTTTTTTCTTAAAAAAATTTAAAATTCGTTTTGAGGCTGGACTACATCAGACAAGCCCAACAGCTCCTGACAGTAACTACAGAATCATTAGCTCATGACTGACATGGCTAAACCACACTGTGGACTGGCATTAACCAGATAAGACTGGATAAGACTGGCATTAACCCTGAGCACGTTTGGCAGCAGACTGCAGTTGCACAGGCGCCAGACTCAGTAGAAGTTGCAAAATGTTCCTCCAAACCATCATTTGTCATTCTTGGATTCTATTTAGGAGGTTCTGTTACTCACATGTTTCAATATCAGCAGAAGCCAGTTTCCCCGTGGTACCAAAGTGAATCCTGATGAATTTACCCTTGCAAGTAAAAAGATGATGTTATCTACACAACTTGAAGCACACAAGAAAGAGGAGATTGAAATGATAATTCAGACATGCTTTCTCTGGCATTTAAGGGCTGAGTAAACCCTTCTGTGTCCAAGAGACTTACAAAGCGCGAGGAGTTGTCATTCCTCACGGTCTTGGCATTGCCAAAGGCCTCCAGCAGGGGGTTGGCGCTGATGATCTGATCTTCCAGAGTCCCCTGCAAAGGCAAGAGCAGTCCTCACATCTGGGGCTCCAGACTTCCTGGGAGCCCGGGCTGCCTTGATCCTGACTCTGGCTGTCAGACTCACCTGCATTTTGCCAGTTTCCTCCTTCTTCTTCTCTCCAGTGACAGCAATTGTTGCAAAGTACTGGATGACACGCTTGGTGTTCACAGTCTTCCCTGCACCAGATTCTCCGCTGTCAAACAGTGATCAGACATATGTGAGAAATTAAGCTATGTGACAAACGAGGCTACTCCCATCAGCATTTACTACCAGTGCATCTGTTTTTACATGTCTTTGTCAGAGTCTACTGGATCCTTCTATGCAGCCTACATACGGCTCATATTACTTCTATTGTTTAGCACTGAGAAGAAGTAGAGAAACTTATTCATTATTCATGTAACACACATTTCTTCAGTGTTTAAAATATGCCAGGCTCTCTTCGAGGTGCTGAGGCCTGGGCTTGAGGGTTCCAAAAAGCAGCCACTCAACAACTAGGTAGTAAATGAAACTTAGTAAAAAACACTATGAAACAATTCAAATGTTCTTCAGTTTCCTTCCACCAAAGACAAGGCCCAACTTACGTCTTTCGAAAAATAGACATCCTCAAGGGGGCCTTACAAATGAACCACTGGTAACATTCCCAAACTGCTCACCCTTCAGAAGGCTGTGTGCTGCTCTCTGTCCTGTACCAGCTTCTGGCTATGCCCAGAGAAGGGGTTTTACATCCCCTCCTCCCAGGTAAGTCCTGTGGAACTTTCAAGACTGGATGAACAAGTGATGTAATTTTTGGCATTGGTTTATATTTTGATGCTATCTAAACTCTACAATAAAGTGAAAACAATATCTAGTTCCAAGCTGATCACGCCATTGCTTTAGTATATGGGCATTAATTTATTCTATCGGCTTGTCATTTTCCCAGTGAGAATACAATATTAGTAAGACTCAGAAGAGTAATACATACGTGATAAGGATGGACTGATTCTCCCGATCTGGAAAGAAAACAGTGGACAGTCAGCATGCATACCAGTTACACAAACACAACTTTGTATAGGGAAATGCTTAGGAAATTGAGGATAACTGTCATTTCCAATGGAGTTTTTCAATACGTTATTGTAAAGTTATATATGGTATTATTCTCATGCCTCTAGTTGGGGTAGAGAGACATAAAACATTGTCATATCTTAAATTCCTTAAGCCTCCATAGGAAGTGTGCCCTGGTTTAAAACAAAGAGCAGAAATTTCCAAAGGCAGATACATTCCCTAATTGTCATCTGCAATTTCAATGTCGTGCTGTCTGCTGATTAATGCATATAACTGAAAAATGTGTAATATGCTAAGGGTTTGGACTGTAGTTTAATAGGTTAAAATGGTATTAGTCAAGCCAAGGTTGAGATTTACTTTCTAAATGGATCAGTTGGACACGGACACACACACACATACACACACACACACGCACACACACACACACACACACACACCCCTTTGTCTGATAGCCAAAGACCGCAACCCTAACTCTGATGAGTCTTCCCAAAAGTATGACATTGGGACCAAGAAAGGTGAGGTGAAAAATGTGCTTCAATCAGAATAAAATCTTTTTAAGGGGGGAAAATAACTACTTTTGTTTATATGCCTATAGCCCCCAAACACCATCTTCATTCAAAGGAAAGATATTATATCTGAAATGGTCTCTGATGAATTAAAAGAGATAGCAGTACTTCTAAAAGTATCTAATTCATAATCAACAAGAAACTTAGGCACTAAAATGATTGAACATATATTTTTCATTTCTATTCAGACAATATGATTCAGTTGTTACTGAATCTTACTTTGTTATTTAAATGCATAAAATAAATCATGTATTTTCAAGCAGGGAGACTAAAAAAAACTTAATAGGGATGGATCAATAGCATGGTCTGGTAAAATCATGGAGGGGGAATCAGTAGAGCTGAATTTTAGTCCCTGCTTTCACAGAGTGTACCACTCTGTGGTTTAGTCACCTCTTCTGTACAACTAAGAGGTTGGAATAGATTATTTCGAAAGGTCATTTTAGCTTTAACATATGTGATTATAGGTAGTAAAATAATTCATATGCAAGACAGTTGAGCCACTCACCAGTCAGCATGAACTGATAGGCGTTGTCAGAGATGGAGAAGATGTGGGGCGGGGCCTCCTGGCGCTTTTTGCCTCGGTAGGCACCCACCACCTCGGGGTTGTACACCGGCAGCCACTTATAGGGGTTGACGGTGACACAGAACAGGCCCGAATAGGTCTGCACCAAAAAGAAAAATACATATTATTTTATGGGAACCTTAATAATCTACTTTTTGTCAAAAATATTAACTACTAGTAAGTGAGCAGAAGTCCATGAGATCAAACTCACGTAGATCATCCAGGCTGCGTAACGCTCTTTGAGGTTGTACAGCACAGCGGGCTCGTGGAGATGGGTCATCATGGCCATGTCCTCGATCTTATCGTATTTGGGAGGGTTCATGGGGTAGACTTGGTCATCTTTCACAGTTACAGTCTGTCAAGTCAAACAAGAGAGGCCAGGTCAAAAAATAAGTGTCAGCACAAATGAGGGACAGTCTAATCATCTCCAGATGTTTTACTCACAGCTCCAGCTTCAGTCTTGGCTGTCACTTTCCCCGATTCCCTGCTCTGTATCGTAGCTTTCACAAAGGACTCCTTAGCGTCCACCACAAAGACAGATGTCTTGGCATCAAAGGGCCTGTTCTGGGCCTCAATACGCTCCTTTTCAGACTTTCGGAGGTAAGGAGCAGCCTCCCCAAAAACAGCCATTTCCTGGTCTCCACTCATGGCTGCAGGTTATTGATGGCAGCCCAGTTGAAGACTTTGCCTGGCTGAAGAATAAAAGATGTTATAGAAATTTAAAAAACTGGACCACCAGATTTACTTAAAAAAATTATTTATTCACTGACCAGTGGAGTGCCTAGTGTTGCATTGAGCGTGACCACCTCCCTGGCTTGGCTGGAGGTGAAATGTCAGCCTCCATGTTCTGTGCCAGTGCTGACAGATACTTAGTCAAATCATGTGTTTGGAAAAAGACTGTGGTTTCTGGCTCACCTACCACATGATATTATACCTGCTTTCTGAGTTTCATTTGTTGTGTACATTAATCTTTATAAGCTGCCTATTATTGGCTTATACAGAACACAAAGCTAAGATGATGACAGGGTGTTCCGCATCTCTTTTACTTATAGTTCTTATCTTCCGATTAGATTATAAGCACCTTGCAAGCAGGGAGCACTTTTCCCTCTATGGCATCCTTCACACCTCTTAGAACACATGCTAGATACAGCGAATGGCTCAAAGCTAGCTTGGGGAATTAAAAGAACAGATGAAATATATTTCTAAAATTCTAGGAACTATTTTGTATGTGGTGAAAATCTTTTCATTATAGATTTGGATTTTCAAAGACTACCCAATACGGGCAAGCGAAAATGTGAGGAACTTTGTTTTGCATTGTTTTGCTAAAATATATTCTATTATTCATCAATTTCTCTTGTTACTGTATCATGATTTTGACAAACGCAGCTTCTTCACCTATCTTTAGTATCCTCAAAGACTTAATATAAGTTATTACCTATATTTTCTTGCTTTATTACTAATATTATAAGAAGTTCACAAAAATTTTCAAGATTTGTCGCTTGCCACTTTAACATTCATTAATCATGTCAATATTGATTGTAGATAACCTATTCTATAATAATAATAAAGTTATCTTTTCCAAGGAAACTCAAAGTACTTGGCCAAACTTTTCCATATTTTTCCTTTCAAACTACACAGATCCAGACAACACAATTAAAATGCGTTGCCTTAGCTCACAATCCTTTTCCATATTATGTTTTTTAAAATTTCCATTTTACAGATTGTGAAACATGTAAGTTTAAGCCACTTTTCCAAGACAAGGATTCAATCTATTCAGACAGCATCTCAATGATTTTTACATTATACAGTGTTGCGTAAAAGCTGTAGTATAGGAAATTTGCATTTTCTCTATAAATGAATAATAATATGGAAATGTATTGTGTATTATAATTCTATTATTTAAAAGACAAAGTAATGTTGGACATTGAAAAGAAGTGTGTATAGAACTCCTAAAAACTCTGAGAAAGCATTTTCATATATTGCAAAGGATATAAATGAATGAGAACCCATTTCTAACATCCCCCTCAGAATTTTTCAAGGGAAGCATGACCAGCCATGAAGAAGAAAAACTTTTATTTCATAACTCCCTGAGCACTCTCCAAACCACAGCAGAAGACTTTTTTTCACCCTGAGAGGAATGAGGAAAAAAAAATCAGTATCTTACCTTAGAGACGCAACCTTGAAGTGGGTCAGAACTAGAAGAAAAAGGACAAATTTATTGTGAATTAAATTCTAACAGTTCCCAAGAATAGCATGCATAACTCTTAACTGAGAACCAGGAAATGACTGGGAACACTGAAACATCAAATTAAAATTGCTCCCGAGTGAGGTGGTGCTTCGCTGGAAGGGCAGCCAGGAGCAATAGGAGCCAGGATGTGTGGCATGCGTGCGGGCAGCCAGACATCCCTTACCGTCCTTCAGAGCCCTGTCCTCACACACACTTACCTTGAAGCTTTATGAGGAAAGACAAGTCATACTCATTCCAAGGTACTTTTATAGGCTCAAATATGGAAAACATGTAGCCTCCTCCTCTTTCTTAAAAAACTATTTGGCCAAACATGTTTTTGGCAATGAAGGTCTCCAAGCATAATTCTCCTCGTATTAAAGATGTTTGGATATAATTAGAAATATTTCCTCTCACATTAGGTTAAGTATATGAATCAATCTCCTATAAATAATTTGAGTTGTTGGCAATCTGCAAGCAATCTGCCTTTGGAATAATGTAAGGTGTTGTTTCAGAGGCAGCTCTGTGCTGGAATCCCTGGACTTTGTTGCCTGCTGCTCTTCTGTTTCAGAGTCGCCTGTGAGAAGTCTTGTCAACTGCCCACACAATTGCAGATATTATACTAGGAAAGGAAGTTCCTGTTCTTTACCAGAGAGTTATAAAAAGATTGTTAGTTCCTCCCGAGAAGGCATAATTTTTTTTTTTGCAAATTTTTGTGCTTTTTCAAGAATGCTGGGAAATTTCATTTTAAAATTTGCTTCATGAAGAGCAGCCAAAGATAGCTTCTTTTGTTTTCCCTAGTCAGTCACCTCTAATTCATCGTCACATCATACCACTCCCACTTCAAACTTGATCCAAAACTGGATGGCCTCGCTGAGTTGAACAATGTCCGGCTTCTCTCCTTATTTTAAATGCAAGTCTCTTGGGAAATCCTGTTTCTTCTATGAAGCTCAGCATAGGGAAATATTAGAGAACAGGGCATTTTTCTGTCTAGAAATGCAGCAGCTATGACTTCTCTTCCATCAGCTACTCATGGAATTGATTTCACAACAATACCTGAACATTGTTTTCTATTCCAATTTTAAATTTTAAAAATATTTGCTTTATTGGTTCTGTGGTCTTGCATCTCTCTATGTCAACACTGACTGTCAGGAACTGACACCAAATTTGCTTACCATGTCCTGTTTTGAAACCATTCCTGTATTATTGTACTTATATTTCAATCAATGTAATGGAAGTAGGTTGCCTTATGAAAACTGATGTCTGGAAATACTGGCTGTAATGGTGACACGATTTTATTATCATCTAATCCATATTCCTTGTTTTACTAATAAAGTGACTGAGATCCAAAGAATAGAAGAGAAACTTCACTAATCACACAGTAATCTAGGTCCTGGTTACCTGATTTACAGTCCAGTGTGCTTGCTGGGAACACTCCTGTACCTGGAGCAGATTAAAATCATTAGGAAGGGTCTTACAGGAGACATTTTTCTGAGGGGGGCGTCCCTAACCAATGCTTAACATGCTTTATTACCACAGGCATATCATTTTATTTTCTTGCATGTGTGTTTTCTTTTTCAGGCATGTGGAAAATGTGGGCAATGATTCTCAGGAAGAGAAAACAATTAAATAATGCTCTCAATAAGATTTGATGGGAATATTAAGACAGCCTCCTGCCCTGCTCTGGATAATTTTCCAAAAAATAGAAAGTAAGCCATTATTTTTGTCATTATTGCCAAGTTATGAGGCACGCAATCATTTACAGGTAATGTGGGAACAAAGTGAAAGAGGAGCCAATGCAGTGAGAAGGGCAATTCCACACCCTTCCGAAGGCCAGTGTGACAGTGTGAAATCTAATTACCAGCTAAACTGCATTTACACATCTAATTGAAGTTATTGTCTCACAGTGCCATTTAAGCCTATTCAGATGGGTGGTTCCCTTTAGCTTTTCTTTTATGCTGTCCAGGAAGGTTGCATCTCAACTGCATCCAGTTTTAAAATTCTTGATCCTCTAGAAAAACTTCTCTGAGTAATTTAGATTGCTACCATATCTGGTTTTTGCATCAAACTCATAACTCATCATTATGTGCATTGAATATATATTTAAATAATCTATTTTTAGATTCATATTTTTTCTATGCTTTTCATCTTTTATTCTGGCTCTTTACCTGATTTTACACACAAAAAAGTGTATATTTCCATAAACTCTGGAAATATAGGCTAATAAACAGCTTATTGATATTACATTATAATATGTAGTATAATATTCTCTTTGTCTCCAGACTTTATAGCTTTCACAGGGAGAATTGCCACATTTCGCTCTTTCTTGCCATACCCATTACCCAATACACATATTGTGAACATACAGTATATTGGTATTAATGATGAAAACTTTCATGTGCTAATACTACTTTGGATTTGTATTCTTGATAACAGTTATTAAAAGCAAGGAGAATTAATGATATAGTTCAGTCTGAATCCCCGTGTGAGAATATAGCTAGTGCCATCCTTTGCATAGACCTGGAAAATTAGGTTCATATTAACAAAAGCAGTTTCCTAAGATCCTACTATCCCCCAGTATTAGGGAAAGTTTAGAAAGAAATACAAATGACTTCCAGATTTCTGTTCATCAGAACTTCCGTACTAAGTGACAATTTTATAGTCTTCAAGTATTACTATAGACCTAAATACCTAAAATAAAAGTGAATAC
>NW_017731572.1:1765105-1775461 GCF_001890085.2 Hipposideros armiger | reverse complement strand
GGTAGAATAGACAATAATTACAGATGGACATGACCAAAGACTTCACATTTTGTGCCTCTCTTCAGTCATTCCACAGCACCGGGGCATGATCACTCTTCACTTATGACTTTTGTGTGAACCTCCCGGCTCTTCACCCGCAGCTTGTTGACCTGGGACTCAGCGATGTCAGCCCGTTCCTCGGCCTCTTCCAGCTCATGCTGGAGCTTGCGGAATTTAGACAGATTTGTATTGGATTGTTCCTCCTGAGAATAAAAATGGAATTGTAAGGAACCCATGCTGTGCATCTTTCTAGACTCTCTAGGCCTAAGGGAAGAAAGGACTTGGTGTCGACTGATAAGTAAAAACACTCAACAAGAAGCATGATTGTCTTACCATCTTCTGGATTTTGCTTATCATCGAAGTTAATTTTATGATTTATTTGGGGCTTGGTGTCTCATAAATAATCATATCTGTATTTTTCTAACCAAAACATATTAAAAGATACATACCACAAGTAGAACAAGAAAAAATATAAGAGCAGAGAAGAAGGCAAGAATATTAAAGTCATGCTTGTTACGCTTGCTATGACTGTTTGCTCAAGTTAGATATTCTTTACTATATTAAGGATGAATTTCTTAGTAGTCTCTTTAAATTGAAAACAATGTTGAATTTTATCATATATCATTTTGTCACATTTCAAAACAAGTACTTTTTTCTCCTGCTTTGGCTGTAATGATTCTGTTAACAGATTCCCTAATATTAAGTAATGCTTCCATTGTAGGAATTAAACCTATTTAATTACTGATGGACAATCCCCTGAATAAAGTAAAGGTTTCAGCAACTTACTAATTTATCTTTACTATGACTATGCTCATGAGTAAAACTGCTGTTAGTTTTATCCCCCATTCTCTCTTGGAAGGGTTTTGGTATGAGAATCATGTGAGCTTCTTAAAATGATTTGGAAAGCTTTCCATATTTTCCCATGCTCTGGAATGGTTTACATAACTCGGGGATTATCTGTTCCTTGAAGTTCTGAAAGACCTATCTGAACCTGAGTCTGTTTTCAGAAGTAATTCTGAAGTAACTTTTTCAGCTAACTTAGTAATTCATATTCTTGTATAAAAATCACCAATTTCTTCAAGATTTCAACTTCGTTGACAGATTTATATTTTACTTTTAAAAAATGTAAACCTACTTGTAGGGCTTGTCCACATTCTCATTCCTAATGAGAATTTGTATTTTCTGTCTCTTTTTCCTTGACTGAGCTAGATGTAAGTGTATTTATTTTATTACTATTATTTTATTAATTCCCCAGAAATTATCAGGTATAACTGAAATCAGCAAATTAGAAAATAGTATACTCTAATTTATCAACTTCTTACTTTGCATTCAACAGTACTTACTTCCATTATTTCATTATTATTTATAACTTGTTTATTGAAATGTTAGTTTATTCATTTATATTTGATTCATATGAAGCAATGAATTGTCCTCCAATGACAGCATTGACTGCACTCTATAGGTTTATAAAAGTAGCATCTTACTTGAAACTTTATTTGTAGTTGATAAATATTCAGCAATTTAATTCAGCAATTCTAATTTAATCCAAAAATATTTAGGAAAGTTTTTTTTTTTATGATTAAGTATTTGGGAATTTTTGTTTATAGTTCTCATCACTTTACAATTTTATCACACTGTTGCTAGAGAATGTGTGTGACCTATATCATTTCTGCTTTGAAATTTTTTGCGATTTGTCTGTAGATTGAAATTTTACTTTAAAATCAAGCTATTAATATTACAAATAATAAGCAATAAGTATAAAATGCACAAAAGTTTTTAAGAAGTACACAGTCTTCTATAAACCAAACAGCTTATGTACTACAGGTGTAGTAAATCTAATTATTTACTAGCTTTTCTTAACAGAGTACTTCTCTCTTCCCTTCTATCTTAAGGATACTTACAGCCTCCTCAGCTTGTCTCTTGTAAGATTTCACTTTCGCTTGAAGCTTATCTACCAAATCCTGAAGCCTGAGAATATTTTTCCGATCTTCTTCTGTCTGAAAGATTATAGAAACCACAGGGCTTTACTTCTAAAGCACATGACCATTGTATCATTGCACATGAGTATTTCACGTGTATATGGAGAAGTGCTTAACTGATAAAAAATTCTGTAGTACCTGGTAAGTGAGTTCCTTCACTCTCCTCTCATGTTTGCGCAGACTTTTGACAGAGTCAGCATTACGTTTTTGCTCACTCTCAACCTCTCCTTCAAGCTCACGCACCTGCGAATAAATAGGCTCTTAAGAATTTTGATCCAATAAGGCATTGGGAGCAAATGGAAATAGATAAATATTGAGACACCCACCCTGGCCTCCAGTTTCTGGATCTGCTTCTTCCCGCCCTTCAGGGCCAGCTGCTCAGCCTCATCCAGACGGTGCTGCAGGTCCTTCACCGTCTGCTCCAGGTTCTTCTTCATCCGCTCCAGGTGGGCGCTGGTGTCCTGCTCCTTCTTCAGCTCCTCCGCCATCATGGCCGCCTAGTTAGCAATAAAAACAAAATCAATTGAGGGTGCTGAGATAGCACATCATGATTCAGGTTTGACCACCACTGCATTGCCCTCTGCTCACATCAGTGATGGCCTTCTTGGCTTTATCTTCTGCGTTGCGGGCTTCCTGGACAATGTCCTCCATCTCTGCTTGCATTTGGGAAATATCTGTCTCCAGCTTCTTCTTGGTATTGATCAGGCTGGTGTTCTGTTTAAAAATAAGTTATAAATTTTTTATCATGTTATTTAAGAACTTAGTGGTAGCCATTTTAGGGAAAAAATTTCAGTTGAAAATTTGCATATCAAATGCTCTTCAATATTATTTTGTTATGTAGTATAATTAGATAAAATTGAAAAGTTATAGTCAGCATTTTCATGAACATGGTTTACAATTAGGCCAAATATCTCTATAATTTTATAACTGCCATTTACCAATCAGACCATTCACAGGGATAAAATTATAACAGATGTTCAAACATTTCATTTCTCCACAATAAAAATGTCAATATTGATAACTGGGTCAATAAATAATATGGGTAGCCTTAGAATAGTATAGGCAATGAATAAATTAATTTATGCAAAATAAAAGAGCAAAACATTTCTCAGTAATACACTGAAAAATTGGTACAAGTATAAAAACTGGCTGTCAAATAAAAACTTAAGCTTATATTTTCTGGGACATATAGGCATTTATTGAAGGTGAGTTTTTTGTGCTGAATCCCACCTGGGTGTGCAGGAGCTGGACGCGCTCACTGGCATCCAGGAGCTCCTGCTCTGCAATCTTCCTGCTCCTCTCCGTCTGCTCCAGCATGGCCCTCAGTTCCTCTATCTCAGCCTGCAGCAGGTTGGCTCTGCGCTCCACCATGGCCAGCTGCTCCTTCAGGTCCTCCTGGCCCCGAAGAGCGTCATCCAGGTGGATCTGGGTGTCCTGTGGAATGAACGATCATTGAGACATCTTGTTCTCAGGGCTGCAGTCACCCCAACTGCCCTGGGACCATCTCTTGAACCCATTTACCTTGAGAATGCCTTGGGTGTTCCTGTAGTTTTTTAGGGCCTCAGCAGCCATGCGGTTGGCGTGGTTCAGCTGGATTTCCATTTCATTCAGATCTCCCTCCATCTTCTTCTTGATCCTGATGGCATCATTCCTGCTCCTGATCTCAGCATCCAGCGTGCTCTGCATCGACTCCACAACTCTAACGTGGTTTCTCTTTAGCTGGTCAATTTCCTCATCCTTTTCAGCAATCTTCCGGTCAATTTCAGACTTGACTTGGTTCAGCTCCAGCTGGATGCGCAGGATCTTTCCCTCTTCATGTTCAAGAGATGCCTTGATGACAGCAAGAGGTGACATTAGCAGGGAATGGAAATATTTGGAAGTTTTTCTGCTCACCTTTCCTTCCACAAATGTTGTGCTATTTATCTTTTTATTCAATCCATATGGATGGGCCTAATTCTTTCCTGAATTTGTTTATCATGCACAATTTGACCTGTACCTCTGCTTCCTCTAAAGCAGCCTGAAGTTCACCCTTTTCTTGTTCCACTTGTTTCTTTATTTTCTCCAGTTCATGGATACGTTTGCCCCCTTCTGCTATCTGCTCGGTGAGGTCAGAAATCTCCTCTGTTGTTTGGGTAAAAGAAAGGTAGAGATTTGGTCAGACAGAAGCCATAAGAGAAAAGTTCCTTTAAGGCATGAATATTATTGAAAGTGAAAGGGACTCACGTTGCAAGTTTTTGTTCTCCCGTTTTAAAGTTTCTAGCTGATCCAAGGATTCCTCATAGGCATTCTTCATCTTGAACAGCTCAGTGCCAAGAGAGCGGGCCTCCTTCTGGGAGGCCTCGAGCTCAGCATGGGTTTCCTCATACTTCTGTTTCCATTCTGCCAGGACCTGAAAAACCAAGAGTGGTTACCTGCTGTAAAGGATGGAGGAAAATAATGGAGAGCAGAGGCTGCTTCAGAAATTACCTTATCGAAGTTCCTCTGCTTTTTGTCCAGGGCCGCGCAGGCAGCATTTGTTCTCTCCACATCAAGCATGAGATCCTCAACTTCATTCTGTAACCGCTGCTTGGTCTTCTCAAGGGAGGCACATTTGGCATTCACGGCTTCTACGTGTTCCTCCGCATCCTGCAGCCGCTGGGCCAGCTTCTTCCTTGAAGATTATATACACGTATTTGTATAGAGATGTGAGCCAAAACAAGAATTATGAACTATTACCACACTGAACATTATTGGAAACTTCATATAAAAATATTCACATTAAAAATATCCATTCATTCACTCAACAAATATTGATGAACTCCTTTTATGAACCAAACACTGGGCACACAGCAGTGAATGGGACAGAAAAGGTCCCTGCCTCATAAACCTTCCGCACAAATGAGAGTGATAAACAATAAGCAAATGAGAAAATGAATAATAACGTATTGCTGAAAATAGTGCAATGATGAAAAATAAAATAGAGTATGAGGTGGGCAACTATTCTAGATAGTCAGGGAAGGCTTCTCCCAGGAGGTCATATTTGAGTTAAGATCTAAAAGAAGTCAGAGAGTGAATTAGAGGGAGATCTGGGGGGAAAGTATTTCAGAGGGACCAGCAAGTGCAAGACTTTGAAGTAGCAATGAGCTTGCTGTGCTTGACCAACAGCAATAAGGCCTAATTATCTGTGTAATTATTTGGTAGTCTCTGTTTCCTTAACTAGATTTTAGGCGAGAAGGGTAGAGATTGAGTTTGCTTTATTCATGTCTTCCTAGGGCTTGACAGTGCCTGGCAAAGGAGCTAATTAATGAACGTTTGCGGGCGAATTCACGGAATCTTCAAAGGTTGTATCTTTCTGATTCAATGTGCAAAGTTTTCTGCACATTCTTTCTTATCTGTACACGTACTTGGCCTCCTCCAGCTCCTCTGTGCGCTGGATGGCGTCTGTCTCGTATTTGGTCCTCCACTGGGCAACCTCGCTGTTGGCCTTGGACAGTGCCCTCTGCATCTCGCCCTTGGATTCCTGCTCCTCCTCGTACTGTTCCCTCAGCAGGTCACAGTCATGGCGGGCGGACTGCAGGGCGTGGGCCAGAGCGTTCTTGGCCTGCGGAAATAAGTACATTTTCACTTTTTACTGGATATTTAAATATTTACTTATGAAGTTTCAACACCCTTTAAAGGTTGATGTAATGGACTCCAATTAGGGTCAAGTCATGGGGGGAAAAATGTCTTATAATAGTAGTTACTTTTGTCTCCTCTTCAAGTTGCCTCTTTAATTCCTCAATCTGTTGAGTAAATGCTTGTTTTCCCCTTGATAACTGAGACACCAGAGCTTCTTTCTCATCTAGCTGACGTGAAAATTCACCTGACAGGCAAAAGAAATGGCACCATTTTTTTTAAGTGAAGAAAAAAAGTGTAAGCCCATATTAGAAATAAATTTTAACTTTTAACATCCTCTCCAATTGAGTGCTGAGATGATTGAATTATCTATTGACCTCTTCATGCTTAATGTCAAATTTCTGATTTTTATGGTGAAACTTACATATTAATCTGAATGAATACATGTGGCTTAGATTCTCTTTGTTCCCTCCATAACTAATTCTTTCAGGGCATATGATATTGTGTAAAACCTGGTGATAACTGTCAAAGAAGGGAACTAAAACGTCTAATTCTACCTCGTCCCAATTTCATAAGACTTCTGACAGACTGGGTTATCCATTGCCCTACTCAGAAACTTGGTTCACTGTGATATAGACAAAAAGAAGCTTGGTGTCAAACAGAAGCCCTGGACCTATGTTGGAGTGATTCCTAACCCCAAGCATCCCCTCAGTGTAGCTAGATACTCAAGGCCTGTCTGGGGGAGAGCTTGCTCCAGTCCTACTGAAGTCTTTGTCTCCAACATTGTCCCCAAGTGACCTTGCAAGTAGGTTGAGAGTCTCAACTGTTCAGTGAATCACCCATGTTCTCAGTTGCTTTTATTAGGCTTTCTCGTCACCAAATCAGTTGTGTTTTTAACAACATCATCTCCAATCTTAGGCACTACAGAAGAGGAGAGAGTTACCAGATTCTGTCTGCAAGCGTCCCCTCTGGGTCATCAGGTCGTTGATCAGCCGCTGCTGCTCTTCTTCCTTCGATTTCAGTTCACTGACTTGGTCCTCTAGAGTGCGGCACATTTTTTCTAGGTTTCCCTGTGTGAGAAAAAGTAAAAGGAGCAAATGAAAACCTTTTAATATAATTTTGCTCTAGCTATAATTTCTTCTGAAACAGAAATATATTTATTTTGACATATGAAATGAATTCTCTTACATATAATATGACATACCAGATAGTTTTTCTTTATATTTTATGATTGCTGTCCTAAGTTGAAAATATACATTGGGATTTTTAAAAAAGTGAATTGTGAAGCTCTGTTCAATATTAATATAAAAAATGTAAAGATTGTGTTCTAAATTTAAGATTTTGTAAGACTTGTATGGTGTACTTCCTAAAACACGTTCATAAATACTTCATTGCCTTTATGTCGGGTGACACTGCTTATCGGACAATTGAAAATGTTGGAGACCTGTGTTCTTCAACTGAAGATTGAGAGAACACAAATGACCTATGTTCAAAAGTTGGTGCTCTTATTTATCAATGGTGTGATGGGGCTGATGTGCTTAATTCCTTTGATTTCGGTTTCTTCATATGTTAATATCTTTCTGACTAACCTCTTGAATTACTGCATAGAACAAATGACGTTATGTGTGTAAAGTGCCTGTGCAAACTATGAGGTGTGCATAACGGATTATTGTTGTTAATAACAGTTTCCCAGACTCTGTAGTACCTTGGCTTTAGAGACTATTTCTACATTGCTAGCGAGGTCATCGATCTCCATCTTCATCTCGCTCTTCTCCTTCTCCAGCTTCTGCTTGACCCTCTGCAGGTTGTCTATCTGCTCCCCGAGCTCAGCTACACTGTCCGCGTGCTTCTTCCTCAGGGTGGCCGCTGTGGCTTCGTGCTGCAGGGTGGCCTCCTCCAGGTCCCTGCGCATTTTCTGGAACTCAGCCTCCCTCTTCTTGTTCATCTCAATCTGGGCTGAAGTTGCCCCGCCGGCTTCTTCCAGGCGCTCGCTGATCTCCTCCAGTTCCCGGGAGAGGTCAGAGCGCTGCTTCTCTGCTTTGGCCCGAGAGGCCCGCTCAGCCTCGATTTCCTCCTCCAGCTCCTCAATGCGGGCCTGGGAGTGGGGAAAAGCACAAACTGAGCTTCTTTATGTCATTATTGTGCCTGTGTGCACCAGACTGATGGCAATATGAACTTACTTGCAACTCTTTGATCTTCTTCTGCAGTTGAATGCCAAGTGCTTGTTCATCTTCAATCTTGCTTTGCAGATTGCTGATTTCAAACTCCTTCCTTTTTGAAAAATAGTAAAGAATAACAATTGAGTCCATATCCTCCACTGGAAGCAAGTTCATACATAGTTCTTTCATACTTACTTTTTGAACTTTTCATCAAGTTGTTGTTTTTCATTTTCAATGTCCATTATGGACTCTTGGGCCAACTTGAGGTCACCTTCAAGTTTCCTCTTAGCCCTTTCTAGGTCCATGCGAAGTTTCTTTTCTTGCTCTAAAGACCCTTCAAGCTAAACATAAATAATGTTGGGTCAAAAGGATTGCTTAGCCTCCTTTCAAAGAAAATAATTTTCTTGATAATCTTAGACTTACATCATCCACTTGCTGCTCCAGCTTGGTTTTAGCTTTGGTCAAGGTGTTGACTTTGTCCTCTTCTGCCTGCAGGTCATCCAGGGTCTGCTGGTGGGCCTCTTGGAGGGCCTTCTTCTCCTTGGTCAACTTTGCGATGGTCTCATCCAGTCCTGCCATCTCTTCTGTGAGGTTTTTCACCTGAGGAAGTAAAAATACTTTGCATTATGTGTTATATTTTGGCAGAGTCAGTTTTATGTTTGTACTCTATAATAATAATAATAACAACTTTCCTTGTGTATGTTCCATACCTTGTTCTCTGTGGCATGTTTCTCCTTTTCAACCTTAGCCAGTGTCAGCTCAAGGTCATCAATGTCTTTCTTCAGTTCTGAACATTCGTCCTCCAGCTTCCTCTTCTTGGCCGTCAACTCAGCATTGATCTCTTCTTCATCCTCAGCTCTCTCAGTCACCTCTTTGATCTTGGCTTCAAGCTGGATTTTGGTTTTGATCAGCTGGTCACATCTTTCCTCTGCATCAGCCAAACCTTCAGCTTCCTTGAGTTGGAAACAAAATCAAAATTGGGAGGAAAGAATGAAATATTTCCAATGATAACAGTGTAAATCTCTGCCATTCATTCTTTGGATTTAAACTTTTATGAAACATCTGCTGTGTGCAATGCAAGATACTGCACGTTGTGGGAAAAACAAACTGTATCAAATATTGTCTGATTCCTTTAGAAAAGTATACAGTTGTTCCTTGATATCTCTGGGGAATTGATTTCAGGACCCCCACCTTCCATGGGTAGGAAAACCCACAGACACTCAAGTCCCTTATATAAAATGGCATAGTATTTGCATATAACCTACACACATTCTCCGATAGGCTTTAAATCATCTATGGATTACTTATAATACCTAATACAATGGAAATGCTATGTAAATAGTTGTTATACTGTATTGTTTAGGGAATAATGACAAGAAAAAANACCCTGTGCTTTTAAAAACAAGTTTTCAAAGTAACTGGCAAGTGTCAAGAGCAGTTTCTCTCTTACTCTGAAAAGGGCAGACACAGTCTGGAAAGAAGAACCCTTCTTCTTGCCACCTTTCTTGGCACCACCGCCACTTGCCTCTGGAAAATAAAAAATAAAAAAAGATGTCATTCAAATATAGTTTTAAATCAACAGGGCTAGTTCTGGCCTATTTGATGATTTCTATGCTGAAGTGGACCATTTTTTGGGGGTGGGGTGGGCACAATTGGTCTTTCTATTTGAGACAGAATGAATCTTATGTACCAACTAAGTTTGCATCCACTTTTCTGTGATTTTTTTTTTCTACACCAGGAAATGAAGTGAAGGGCATTCACCTCACCAAATAGAGACAAACTCAATATTAGGACATTTGGGGACACTATAATTTCAAACACCATTAATAGAAGCTAGAAGTTTGTCATTATATTGCCGTGAACATCCCCAGATACTCGATATCTAACAGATGTGAAGAAAGAAGCAGGAGAGAATCACAGAAGCTGAAGCTTTTCTTTGATTGAGATCCTGACAGTTCTCCTCTGACCCTTTGCACTAGGGCTTCTGTCAGTTATGGATGTGTAATTACAATGCAGCCTATTTACTCAAAACTTAGAGGCACAAAGGGTTG
The DNA here is from genome assembly GCF_001890085.2 of Hipposideros armiger. Lineage (NCBI taxonomy): Eukaryota > Metazoa > Chordata > Mammalia > Chiroptera > Hipposideridae > Hipposideros > Hipposideros armiger. Next base: position 1,765,639 of record NW_017731572.1, on the reverse strand, counting down.
GGCCCAGCAATCCTTCTGCCAGGGCTATGAGATCACCAGCTTCAATCTAGCATCACATTTTGTAGCATGCAGAGGAAGTGTTGGATTTTTTTAGTACTACCTGCTTCAGCAGTTTGAGCCCCAGAGAAGAGGAAAGCTAGAGTTTTCAGTGAAGATTTCTGGTACAGCCCGACCACGGTCTCGTTCAGCGGGTCCTTGTTCTTGTCAAGCCAGCCGGTGATGTTGTAATCCACGGTGCCCGCGTAGTGGATCAGTGAGAAGTGGGCCTCAGCCTTGCCTTTGACCACCTTGGGCTTCTGGAAATTGGCAGACTTGCCCAGGTGCTGTTCATACAGCTTGTTCTTGAAGGAAGTGTCTGTGGCCTTGGGGAACATGCACTCCTCTTCCAGGATGGAGAAGATGCCCATAGGCTAGATTAAGGCAAGGTAAAATGCAGATGGGGAAAACGTGAGCTGCAGTGGTGAGTGGCAGAGTATACGAGGAGAGGAGACTGAATGGATAGAATAGGATACCTTCTCAATGAGCTCGATGCAG
>NW_017731572.1:1762297-1764724 GCF_001890085.2 Hipposideros armiger | reverse complement strand
GCTGCCTTAATATTTTATTTGGGGTAAATTCATGTTAAAATCACTTTCAAGGGTGGTCTTCAAAGGGAAAGGAAACCATAAAACTTGTAGTTTGATGAAACTGTGTAGAATGGAAGACAGCAGTCTGCTCTATCTCCTTGTCCAGGTGCTGGTTTGGGGTGTTTATTGGGCAGTGAAAGGATGAATATAAGGACTTTATCAGTACCATCACAATGCTTTCACTTTCTCCTGGCAGTAGGAATCTCCCAGACTGACTACCCAACTTAATATTGCAAGTGGCCAGCGTTCTAGCACTTGTATCCCAATTAGCAGTGCCCAAGATGCTACTGCCTGAACTTACAGACTGAACTTGGAGCTGCAAGTCATTTTTCTCTTTCAACAGTGTCACCATCTTTTCTTCAAGTTCCTTCCTTTTTGCCTCTGACTTGGCAAGTTCTTCTTTAGTTTTCTGAAACTCTTCCTTCATGGTGGCCATCTCCTTCTCAGTTTCTGCGCTCTTCAGCAGGGGTTTGATCTTGAAGAAGAGTTTCATCCAGGGCCAGTGTTTGACATTCATGAAAGAACGGATGTTGTACTGGATGCAGAAAAGGGCTTCCCTGAAATTTAATTGTTGAAAATTAGATATGGTGTGGATGATGAAATGAGATGAAATCTTGGCAATGAGAGTGGGAGGTGCTGCCTCCACTGTATTCCTCACTTACTTTCAAAAGCACAGATGAGAGAAATGGATTTTACGATGATGGTCAAGGACTCATTAATCCCTCATTTCTCTATGTCAGTGCTTCTCAAACTTTGGTGTACATAAGGATCATCTGAAGAACTTGTTAAAATACTGATGCCTTAACCCTATCCCCAGTTTCAGGTTCACAACATCTGAGGTAAGGCCTAAACTTTTGCATTTTTATCAAATTTGCAAGAGACACAAATGAGGCTGGTCCAAGGACTACTCTTTGAGAAGTACTGCTCTATATCAGTGCTTCCCAAACTTTCCTATGAGTCAAGCACTAAGAGCAGTGAAGGAGGAACTAGCCCCTGAGGGATGTGGGGAATAGGATAAAGGGACTCATTGAAACATCAGAATTTCTTTGAAAATCTCTGGTTTTATATTTTAATATTGTGGGAATTTTGCATTCTACTCTATCGTATCATACCACCACATTTGTTTTAGTCTAAATTATTAAAAAAATTAATTACCCTTATATTTAGGTAATTAACTGCCCAAATATATATACAGTGGGTCATGACCAAACTTATTATTTTTAATTAAATAGAATACAATAGAAAACATTAGCATAACTATGTGTGATAGAAATAAATTTTGTTTTATGTAAATTATTTATATGTTTACACACATACATACATGTAAGGATGTACATATATGTGTACATATGTACATATGTACACAAATAGCAATAGAAAATGCATTTCCCATTGTGGGTCCCATTCATATGCATCCTGCAATTTGAGAAGCTTGGTTCTTTAGNGTATTCTACAGTAAATTAGAAAACTTACCCCCATCCCCAGAGCTACCATTAATTCAGAAAGCAATTAGTGACATAAGAGATCACAGAACTTGTATCAGATATGGTTTTGTGAATGAAATGGCATTTGAGTTGGGCCTTGACAGATGGGTAGGATTTGGTTCTGTAGAAATCAACTTATTGGGGAAAGGAGCAGGAAGAGAGAAGGTGTTCCAGCAGGAGAAATTCAGAATGAAGTGGCTACTGAACTATTTCTCTTTGTAGTACTGGAGGACGATTTGGTTATGATGCTCTAAATTCAAGTTGAGCCATAAAGTAATCAAGAAATTCCTGGCAACCTGCTATGTTTCCAATTAAGAAGGTTGAGAGTTGACAGGAAATGAGAGAGAAATCGTTATATACATTTATCAGTGAGCCCCCATATCAGTCTTTTAATGCATAAAAGAATAAAATGTGCTACATATCGCCATGTAGTGAATATAGTGGTATAGCACATATTTTAAGTAATTCTCTAGGAACAACAGAAAAATAAATTGGATAGATTTGAAGCAGGTAGGGGCAGAAAAAAGGCTTTTTTCCCTTCTGCTATCTAGAATAAGGAGTTGTTATAGCACCCAAACTTGATAGAAGAGAACAATCTCAATCAATAGGAAAAATATGATTTTGTGATGAGAAATTATTCCAGATCAATTCAATTCAGTCCAAGTGAAAGACAGTCTTATAAATTGCATTTCAGAGTTGATGGAAGTAGCTCTAAAATGATTGGTTTAGGAGTGAGCAGTGAACAGGCTGGTTGGAAGGAGATATCTGGGGGCAGGTAGAGCAACTTAGGTGCTGCTGCACCAATCTGGGTATGGTGATGGGGCACTGACTGTGGAGATAAATTGGAAACAGCAAATCTGACTTTTGGAGCTCACTAACAAGCACTAATTCAATAAAACTTGAC
>NW_017731572.1:1753205-1757147 GCF_001890085.2 Hipposideros armiger | reverse complement strand
ATACGAGGAGAGGAGACTGAATGGATAGAATAGGATACCTTCTCGATGAGCTCGATGCAGGCAGCCAGGTCCATCCCAAAGTCGATGAACGTCCACTCGATGCCCTCCTTCTTGTACTCCTCCTGCTCCAGCACGAACATGTGGTGGTTGAAAAACTGTTGCAGTTTCTCATTGGTGAAGTTGATGCACAGCTGCTCCAGGCTGTTGAACTACAATAAATAGATGTGTCTACTTTTCTTCTAGCAAATTGAGCATTCTTAAATATAGAACTTTTTAATTTAAAAATATATGACAAATAGCCTTTATGTTATAGATATCAAAATTATCTGTGAAATCTAATGTTTGCTGCCATTTATGCGAAGTCCTAAATCATTAATACACTTTTCCTGCACTTGCTTAAGTTAACGCAGGTATTTTTCTGAGTTCCTACTTAATCATTTCATGTGTATTGCCACTAACTTCTGCATTTCCTGCTGATTCACTGAAGAGCTAATTTGTGACCCATTAGAAGCTAGCCCGGAGGGGTCTCTGTTTTATGGAAGTCATCATGGTCAGCCTTGCAAGTGAGCAATAACTGCCACCCTTGTTGTTCTTTAATTTGAAATGAAAAAATCAAGATACCAAATATTATGTACAATATGTTAACACACTTGTGGGGGTTTTTTTCCCACACACTTGTATTTTTAAAAAATGCCAAAATGTTAACATTAGCTAAATGTAAATAGTGGAATTAATGTGGAATCCTTTTTCTTGATTTTCTATACCTTATGCAATGCCAAAGCTGTGCTTTTAGAATTAAAAAGAAAAAGAGAAACTTGTTCAAAACTATAAGCCGGAAAAATGTATTTTATAATCAACTATGAACTTTTATCCCATGATATCATATAGAGTTTTAAGAGTTCATTACATTGAGCTTATCAATGCTGACTCTAAATTACTAACCTTTTATCAGCCCTTATTATCTTCCTAAGTATTTCTGGATGAGTTTTACACCATCTATTCAGAGTATATTATGCATTGCACAGGCTTACTTTGATATTTTTATGTTAACTTCATTTTGCATTGTGGAATTTTTAGAGTCCCACCCCTGCCCCACTACACCAAGCTAATTTCTTACTCCCTTTGGGTCATGTAAAAAATTAAAGAGTCCACATCACGTGCATTATTTCTCACAAAAGTGGAATTGCCACTGTAATAGATGATTAGGAGCTGCCCAATCACACCCTTTTAAGTCTTAGCATAGTTTTTTGACAGTGTTAAGAAAAGGTCATAATATTTACATATTTCTTATTGATATTTCCATTCCCTTAGTATAAAATCCCTATGGCAACTAGCTCCCAACTCACATCGAAGATCTCAAAGCCAGCGATGTCCAAGACCCCAATGAAGTACTGCCGGGGCTGCTTGGTGTCCAGCTGCTGGTTGATACGGGTCACCATCCACAGGAACATCTTCTCATAGACGGCTTTGGCCAGAGCACCCACTGCATTGTACACCTTGAAAGACAAAGATATACCTCTTGAGGTTATCAGAGGACTGGAAAATGCCTGCATCCCCAGCGGTGAATTTGAAATATGCACCTACCTGCTCTACAGTCTGGCCTTTGGTGACGTACTCATTGCCGACCTTGACCCTGGGGTAGCACAAGGCTTTAAGCAGGTCAGCAGAGTTCAGACCCTGGAGATAGGCTGCCTTGTCAGCAACTAAAAGGAAGAAAGGATAGAACAATCTTACTATGGCCCTAAGCTACTCACTGTTTCATTTTTTTTTAAGCTACATGCATTTTGTGCAATTTTTTCAGAATATCTTTTTGAGTATTTTTGCCCATTTTTTTCATTAAGTTCGAGACCTTGATTATGGGTAGTGTGCCCCAAAGAACTTCAGAAATGATAGGAAATACATGTCTAATAATTCTGCTTCACCTAGTATATTATCTAGGTATGCTTTAAAACTCAATTATTAAAAATGAATGTCTTCCTAGGAAAACTCAAGGGGAACAAGTTAACAATGTGGTTTTCAAACATGAATCAGGTGGATGACTCAGTNAAACTTGGTTTACTGATGACACTAATAGTAACTGAACATTAAATGATCCATTAAGAAATCAGAGCATTTAAAAAGCTCTATTATTACATTTTGCTCACAGGAAGGACATTGTATATATGGATAGTCAATTTAGTATTGACTATCTATTTTTACTCCATTTTACCTTCCCGAACAGTTGTAACTTTCCTTCCTGCCTCATCAGACCTTGTTCTCAGGAAAGGATTCTATAATCTTGTTCACATTAAGGTGTAGGTGACCAACTAAATGTAGCATGTTATCCTAGCTAAGTGCATTTGCTTTTTAAGATCCTGAGTCCAAGGATGCAAATGTTTCTTGAGGAATCTGATAAAAAGTGCACTTTAGGTATGAGGAACGGTCCTAACCACCTAAAGTCAAATGTAGGGGTGTTTTAGGTCTTGAGCACTGGAGTTCTCTGTTAACTCTACCAGACCCAGACTTAGGAGAAACCAGCTTCCTACAGCTGTCACCTACCCTCTTTGCCTGTTATTTGATTCTCAAGATGGGCTTATCCAGGGAGGAGAAAGAAGAGCTGGCATGTTTCCAGGAAACCAGTGTGTGAGAGAAAAAGATGAAGATACCAAAGAAGGGATAGAAAATCACTTATTGGTAGCTATATATGCATGGGAGAGTTCCTAATTCAGCCACCTAATAACTCTGTGACTTTGGGTAAGTAACTTAATTTCTTAGAACTTCAGTTTATTCATCTATAAAATGAGGCTTTAGTATTGCTTGCTTCTACTGAGTTTTTATAAGGATTAAATGAGATGATCAAAATAGCATTCAAAAAATGGCAGTACTCGTAATTATTGAAGTTAACCTTTTCACCACATTAATTGATTTCAAGTTTGTTCTCCAAAATGTGTCAAAAATTAAAAGAAAATAATTACAGTATTTATATTTTTAAGTAAATGCAGTTAAGGTGCTACATTTGATTAAAATAAATGATTACTTTAAAGTATAAAATTTTCCTGTTGTTTTCATTCTTGAAAAACACAAAATTATAGAAAAATGTACATCTGCTTTCCTAAACTTCCCTCCTGGAACACTGAGCTCATGGGATAAAGTCAAACTCCGCAGTCAGCAGCATGGAAATATCATTCGACTGTAGTCAAACGTCACAGTTGAAGTTAATGTATACATCTATGAGCTAACCCAGGAGCTTAGTAAATGCAAAGAAAAGCCCATAGAGTGCTTAACATGTGATATAGCTACATTTTCAAGATGTTTGGGGCTTATCATTTTTTACCTTTCTGTGGAAAATTAAAAACAACAAATAAAGGCATATTTTTCACTCAACTGTTTTGCTTGCATTAAATATATTTATGCCAAACTTTAAGATGCCCTGTAATTAAGAGAGCCTGACCTCTGTTTGAAGTCTGCATACAGGATTCTGCTGGGGAAGCCCTTCCTGCAGATCCGGATGCCTTCCAGCACACCGTTGCACCTCAGCTGGTGCAGGACAAGCTCATGCTCCATGGCCCCTAAGACATACATATTTATGTCATTGCAGAATTTGTTAAAAAGGAAGTATGGCCATCATGCTTTGTGCTTTCATTCTACAACTTCTTACCAGGAGTTTTTGTTTCATTGGGGATGATACAGCGCACAAAATGCGGGTGGGTACTCCTGAGGTTGGTCATCAGCTTGTTCAAATTCTCCTGTGAAATCAGGAAAAATCCTGTTATCTCAGACTTTAGACATGGTTATGAGTATTTTGGTGAGGTCTATAAAATCAGTGTCCATGGTTGAGTTGAATGACCAGTATGGGCCATTTTCACTGAAGGGAAAAAACACCTTCATATGTTTCTTGTGAGATACAGTTTCTGCCTCAGTACTTGTATCTCCACTTTCTCCACATATAAAGCAGCCTGATAC
>NW_017731572.1:1688407-1748860 GCF_001890085.2 Hipposideros armiger | reverse complement strand
TAAGCAGAATTACCCTCTTAATTAAAACAAGAGATTTCTAGACAAATTCTATGGCACTATGTGATGCCAAAGAAGATAATCACATATTGGGAAAAGTTATATTTGTAACAATAGTCAGTACAGTGTTTACTATTTAAAATCCAAAATTGAAAAACACCTAAATACCTTAAAAGGGTATGGTTAAGTAAATTATGCTTATCTCTAGAGTGTAATGTTATGCAACCATTAGAAACAATAAGGTGGAGTTATATTTGCTGAGAATGGTGAAAGCCATGATACATTATTGCTCAATGAAAAAAGTAGATGATGGAAGAGCATGTAACTATGACCTAGATATACATCTGTATGTAAATATATATGTACAGAAAATGACAAGGATGTTATCCATCCAAGAGTTCATGGTGGTTATTTCATAGTGATAGAATTTGGAGGTATTATTTTCAGTTTTCATTTGAATTTTTATAATGAGCACACATAAATTTTAACAGTTACAAAGGTATTTTCAAAATCAAGATGATGTATAAAATTGACAAAATTCAGTCATGGAGTGCTAGGTTGAATCATACATACATTGATAGGTGCTAGTGTAGTCATTCTGAAAGGAATTATGACATTTCTTACCAATTAGTTCTGGTTTCTTGTTTGAGGTGATCTGATAAAAAATATGATAGCTCCTTTCAGCCTTAAGCTGGAAAGTAACTCTAGACTTCTCTAACAGATCTGGAATGAAACAAGTAGCAGAGGGGGGAAATGTAAAAATTCATGAGAGAAGCAAATTTCACTTTGGTCAATTTTATAGGTCATAAGAAGTAGAAATGATGGTAAAAGATATCCCAGGACTTACATGTTTCAATATCAGCAGAAGCCAGTTTTCCTGTAGTGCCAAAGTGGATTCTAATGAATTTACCCTTGAACAGAAAACTAATATTACTACTTTGTTTTTAAATCCTATCAAATTTTTGAGAAACTCAAAACACTTGAAATGCTAATACTTTAATGTTAAATCAATTCAGAGTATATTTGTATCAGGGAGGAAAACGTGTAACTCTTATTTTGTAAGTTAAAGAATTATATCTTTGATTTTAAAATTGTGAATAATGATAGGCAATAATAGATAAGAAAGAACTCAGCTATAGTGTTACATATATTTTTAGACTGGACTTGAATCTATGTTATTATATACTCAGAGGAAAAAGAAAGAACCATGATGCAATGTAATGTGAATGACAAACATTCAGGAAAAGTATTCACAAACATTCCATACATTTTTACCAGTGAACAGTGTCTGTAACAGTGTCTAGGAGACTTACAAAGCGCGAGGAGTTGTCATTCCTCACGGTCTTGGCATTGCCAAAGGCCTCCAGCAGGGGGTTGGCGCTGATGATCTGATCTTCCAGAGTCCCCTGCAAAGGCAAGAGCAGTCCTCACATCTGGGGCTCCAGACTTCCTGAGAGCCCGGGCTGTCTTGTTTCTGACTCTGGCCGTCAGACTCACCTGCATTTTGCCAGTTTCCTCCTTCTTCTTCTCTCCAGTGACAGCAATTGTTGCAAAGTACTGGATGACACGCTTGGTGTTCACAGTCTTCCCTGCACCAGATTCTCCACTGTCAAAGAGAAACTGAGTCAGATGAAGTCCCAAAGCTGGCAGCTGTCACAGCCATGAAAAGAAAGCATGAAATCTACTTACGTAATCAGGATTGACTGATTCTCTCGGTCTACAAAAGAGAAGTTATAGACATTTAATATTGTTTCCTTACATAATTGTAAATGGTAAGTAAGTAAAACGGGATGACTTTAGTGTTTTTCAGGCTGAGTATGTTTCAGCAATCCTTAGGGCTTGATGGGCCCAAGACCTGTTACCTTTTCCAGCAGCTTTTTCTCCTGCTCTTTACGGCTCCCTCTACCGCCATACATGCAACCATTGAAACAGAACACTTCAAGGAAACACCAGACTTTTTATATGCTAGGACTAAATAAGTGTCAAAGGTGGACTTGGGTCTTCCATTGGATTTAGATGATAAGTTAGTGATGTATTTATTGTAGGTACAAGAAGTAAATGAAAATAGGCACTGGAGATGTATTTAGCATGTGAGAAGGAGTAAATATAGTAAAGGTGGTAAATTTGGAAGTTATCATGGCTTAGTCATATTTTTAAAGAAAGGTAAATGTTTGTTTGGATGTTGTACTCTACCTGAAGAGGAATTCTCTAAGCCCTTTCCTCAAGGTGCATAGTACCTTAGACTGGTCTAGTTGAGATAATATTCTAGGAAGAAGATTCATGGTATAATTGTTTTAATACCAGATACACCTTAAATTCTGGAGTGTGTTCAGGTTGGTCCTGGGAAAAGGCAATAGCATTTATGCCATCCTTAATACAAAGGGACTGTTCATTGGTCACAATTTCTGATATTGAGGATAAAGTCACAGAGACAAATTTTACTCTTCTGTTTTTTTGGCTCTTGGTAATGGAAACACAGTTTATATGTATAATTGTGTATGAGAGAGACTGTGGTGTGTGTGTGTGTGTGTGTGTGTGTGTGTGTGTGTGATACACATACATGTGGATATTGTTTACATTTTTGCTTAAGTTTATTTAGTTTCTGAGCCATTCAAAAATAAATTATCTAACTATGGCCAACCTCTGTTGACTTTCAAAAGTTTAAGAAATCATTAGCAATTATGTAATATAGAGATTGCAAGTCATCTTTTACACCCTCTCCTTCCTGGGACATCTCCCTCACACATACACCAGCCTCAACTGAAGGGACCATCTCAAAGAGTGTGTTGAGATGGTTAGAGTGTATTTCTCCTATGGTTCTGCTCTAAAAAGATGCACATATAAAGCATTCAGCTCACCAGTCAGCATGAACTGATAGGCGTTGTCAGAGATGGAGAAGATGTGGGGCGGGGCCTCCTGGCGCTTTTTGCCTCGGTAGGCAGCCACCACCTCGGGGTTGTACACCGGCAGCCACTTGTAGGGGTTGACGGTGACACAGAACAGGCCCGAATAGGTCTATACAAGGGAATAAGAAAGAATAACTACTTAAAGGCCTTTCCTATTATATATACAGTTCACTTATTAAATGAATTTTAACTAAAAGGAGCACTTTAAGTAAGTACTCTACATTTCTTCAAGGCATCAGCATGAAAACTAGTTGGAAGTTTCAACAATGAGATAGCAAAATCTTTGAGGGAAGGGACCATGATTTAAACTTATTATTCCCCTTGGGATTAGTCACAGTGATTTTTCACATAGCAAGAGCTCCAAAAGGCTTGTTTTTTTTCTTTTTTCTCTTGTATGTGTAGTAAGAGACATTTTTACTGCATTTTAGGAAATAGGCATATTTATTTTATAACATTAAGATAGTTCAAATTCATAAAAACATAAACTTGGCCACAACCCAAGAGCCCAACAATACAGGAAGGATTAGGTGAACTATGGTACATCTTCCTAAGACAATATGACATAGGCATTTAAATAGGTAAACATGAAAGTATGCAGCAATACTGGGGAAATATTTGCAAACTACTATTGGGTTATTAAAAAACAGGACACAAAATGATGCAAATACATTTTGATTATGGTAGGGGAATTGTCAAATCTTTAACAACTGATCTAGGACAGGAAACATGGAATAAGAATGAACACCAGGTATGCCAGTATAGGTGTTGTGCCTCTGAATGTCAGCACTAGCTAAACTACACAAAAATGTCAATGTAACATAATAAATTCAGTTAGAAAATATATACTGAGTGTGTATTATGTGCTTGCCAGTGCTCTGCGAGGCATTAGGAATGAAGTATACAAGAGACGATATTTCTTGAGGAACTCCAAGTCTGTGTAGGAGACAGACACCTAAACGAATGAAGGTTGAAAAACATGGTCGATGTTATTGCAGAGACAGAAACAATAGGGCAGAACATGTAACTCTGCTTGGGGCAGTTGGAAAGCTTTCATCACAAGGAACCAGAACACATAGATACATTCCATTACAAGGAACCAGAACACATAGATACAAATGCTGCTATTTTGGAGGAGCAAAAAATGAGTGAAATTTGGCTTTTAAAAAACTATTTTGAAGTGTTACAACATGAGTTTATCTTTCCCTTTTGGATGATTCTGCTGCTGGAATAAGGGAGCGGGGTTGAAAGGTAGGCATGTATTTGAGACATAAGCAGTAGCAGCTCCAAGGTTTGTTCAAGGGATCTGTGGCAAACCCAGGATGTGGGCAATGACCTTGACCAGCTTTGGATGAGAAGACAAAGGACAAAGTGCCAGCTGTTGGGTTGTGCCTTACAGCAGAATTAGTGAACCTTTTAACTAGTTACACTACTAGTGAAAGCAAAGTGGGTCACTACTTGTGACCCATGTATCCAACAGTGGAAGCAATGGGCTAGCAGAATCCATGGTGATGATGAATAAGACCACCTTGGGAAAGGGGGAGGGGCACTCACGTAGATCATCCAGGCTGCGTAACGCTCTTTGAGGTTGTACAGCACAGCGGGCTCATGCAGGTGAGTCATCATGGCCATGTCCTCGATCTTGTCATATTTGGGAGGGTTCATGGGGTAAATCTGATCGTCTTTCACTGTCAGCGTCTGGTAAACAGGAAAGAAAACTGTTTATGTCAATTGAGTGACCAAACAAAAAAAAATCAATAAAATATCAGCTCCTGGGACTCTACTCACCGCCCCCGCTTCCGTCTTCACGGTCACTTTCCCTGCCTCTCTGCTCTGGATAGTCCCTTTGACAAAAGATTCCTTGGGCTCTACCACAAAGACTGAGGACTTGGCATCAAAGGGCCTATTTTGGGCCTCAATGCGCTCCTTTTCAGACTTCCGGAGGTAAGGAGCAGCCTCCCCAAAAACAGCCATTTCCTGGTCCCCACTCATGGCTGCTGAGCCCAGGGGTCCTAAAAGAGATGAAACATTTCACATTAGAGATTCTGGACTACCACGTATATCCATAAATTTCTATGTTGATGATATTTAAAAGGCCATGTTGGAAATTCCACCAGGCAGGTCCACTGTACACCATGCTATAGTTATTGCAACAAACATAATTACCAGGATACAAATGCATCAAAGGTCTCTGTGGATTCAACACTGTACTTGGGGCTTTGCATCCATTCTCTTCTTTTGCCCTTCAAGACGGGCATTCTAATCAGGGAACTGGGCTGTAGTCTCAGCATGCTGCGAAGGAGCCTGAGACCTTGGGGAAGGCACTGGATCTTTTTGAGCCTCATGCCTCCATCTTTAGAACGGGGATCGCAATATCTGCCTTTCCTAATTCACAGCCCATGAGATATAGTGAAGATACTTGGAAAAAAAGGTTCAAATGATGACTGAGAAAGCAATTTGAAATAGTTTGGGCTGTTATTTAGATACAAAATGTCATTTATTGTAATGTAACAACATTCCATTTCTTGCCATATGATGTAAGAGAACTTTATCTCCTTCTTTAGATATTCAGCTGGAAGTGCTCACATTCAGTGGATTTAGGGGGATTATATTTTTGTTTTCCTTTTTTGAATTGATTGCTTAGTAGAATTCTTCTAACATAATGTCTTTGCATATTAAATCCAGTTAATCAATTTAACCCAGTTAAACTAATTGAGGATAAAAGCCACAGCAAATGTTATCCTCATTCTTCTACATTGAAGGGCTCTCTTTCCTTCCCAAAGTTCCTACTAACGAATGTAGGCTTGGACTAGTCCATTCTACATTATCTGCAGGTTGCCAGTGGTATCAATAGAACAAAAGGTTTGGCAAAGGAAGTTCCTGCAGCCATTACATGATCAAATTACTTGAAGCTCATTTTAATCAGCTACCCACCAGTCTCTCTCTTGAGAAATGCAGTCTGTAGTAGCAGGGCAGGTTAATACCTTTAATATATACGTAACAAAAATTTCAGTGCTTTGTTTCACACAACATTCAGCACTGGGTAACTTTTGAAAAGAGTATAAAGACATTTAAAGAAAGCATTTTCCTAGGTACTTCCTTTCTTATTTGTTACGTATGTTTACTAAATGAATTTTAATAGCAGGGTACATTTTTATCATATTTGAAATTTTTAGCAACGGAATCTTAGTGCAGATTGTTTTTCCTACAAAAACAAACTAATAGTCTATTACCAACTGTTCTCTTGCTAAAATGTCACGCCACCAATGCTTGAGTCCTCAGTGAGGACATGTGCATTGTTCTAAAAGGTGGATCCTCCCTCTCCCCCTCTCCAGAACCTTTCCTGAAGTACAGTTGTTAAGATATTTACTGAGTCAAGCACTTTTCCAAACGTTGCTAAGTGACACAAATCCATCCCAGAGCTTCCCTTGTCCTCCTCCAGCAACTGGTTAGTTCAAATCTTACCTTGCTAGCAAATGAGAAGATGCAACCTAGAAGTAACACAGTTCTGTCAAAGAAAAGAGAAAAGCACTTGGTTAACCAAAACCAAACAATAACCCAATTGTAGCATTATTTGCTATTGTAAGCAGAAGGCAACAAAAGTCATGGGTATAAAAAATGCAGTGTCAGAAGGAGCAGTACCAGAACTAGCGGCAGCAGCCGACACTTGACGTTGTGGCCAGTGTCCCTCTTAAAAGTCCTGTCCTGTTCCCACTTACCTTGGAGCTTTTTAAAGAAGAACGAGTCAGCCTCATTCCTCGGGCTCTTTTATATGGATAGTTATGGAAACAATGCAGCTGCCTCTCCTTTCTTAAGTCAAAAGGAATTGTTTGGCAAAAAAAGTCTTGGCAATCTTGCATCCCCGCATAATTCTCATTCATATTAAGAATGGTTGGATATAATTAGAAATATTTTTCTTATTGAGTATGTGAATAAATCTCCTATGGATAATTTGAGAAGATGATCTGAATGAAAGTTTCAGACTGATGGATAGACAGTGGCTGGGCAGGCAGAATACCTTGCTTCTCTCATAAGTCCTTTCTGGCTTTTCTGGGCATGCCATTTGGGCTCACCTTGTATCACTTTTTATATTCAACATGTTAAATGATAGAAATAAAATATTTAATATTTATTTTAATTTTGTGAGGGTTAATTTTCACCTGATCCTTCCTTTTCAGCCCTGCAAATTTAAGCTATGTGCTTTCAACAGTGTAAAAAGAAACTAAGCCCTCTCTTTGTTCCAATAGTCTTCTAGTTTTTAGGAGAATCTTTACTTCCTCATTGTTTTGCTTTTGCCAAGCTGGTCCTCCACACAGCACAGTTTCTTGTTTACCACCTCATTTGACTTGCCTGCAATAAGAAAGGCTTAATAGTTTCTGGTAGTAAAAGGTGGTTTTAGGGAGTACTTCCCAACATTTTTCATGTCAGCCCACCGAGAAACAAACAATGCATTAGAATAGCACACTGGAGTAACCTGGAAGTGATAGGGCTATATCTATAAAGGGCTTGGGGAGAACATGTCTTTATGTGCTATAAATATAATAAAGATAATATACCCAGCATTAATACTGAATGTCTAAAACTTCCAAATAACATCTTTTTTAAACTTTTAAGATAAATTTCAGCTAGATTGCATGAACGAAACTCATTTATATCTTGTTTTATACTTGAAACAATGACACGCATTTTCTCATCCAAATTGTTTAAATGATGGCACACTGTATTTACGTTCTTGATAATTACCATCATGGGGAAGCTTTGCACAGGAAGGTGACAAAAACATAAAACCCTAATTTTTTTACAATTGTTGAAACTATATTTTAAAACTTCACCAGCCCGTCTTTTAAATTCTTTGACAAATATAATGTTGAAAATTCTAGGATAGTGAGAATAAATTTTAAATCCACTTGAACTTTTTTTAATATCAATTATTTCAAAAGATGATGAAGCTCTCTAATCTTCAAAAAGTCCATGTAATAGAGTCACCCCTCTTCTAGATTGGTCACCTGTAAAAGGGCACATCAGCCACAAATACACAGAAGTGCCTCATATATTCAAAGTCCAAGATTTGGAGTTCCCTCTCTGAGCTTCCTCCGCTAGAACAACCTACTTGGCCTTCCAGGACCCCTACTCTGACTGGCTGCCCTCTGGCTGCATGCCTTATTCTATGCATCCTGCAACACCAGTCCTCCCAGAAGCTCCAGGGGTCTCTTGCTTGCAGCCAGTAGCATCAGACTGTCAGCTGACTACTGAAGTAAATGCCCTCCCTGGTTCCACTCAGCATGTGGTGAATGCCACTGTTTTTGCCAGCCTCCTTTAGGGATTGTAGGGGACACTGTCAAACTCTAACTCAGCTCAGACTACCCTCTGAGGAACCCCTGGTTAGGCTTCTCACAGATGGAGACCACCTCCCAAGGCTCTGGCATCCCTTCCCCACCTAGCCACTCCAAGACAGAGAGGAGCAACATTCCATGGCACATCTATAACCTTTTTGATGCCAAGATACACTGACTGGGTAGCTCTGCCTTAAGGTGAGCTGTGGTTCTATTTCCCTATACTAAGCAGCCATTTTTATTGCCCACACCAATATTTTTATGTTCTCTTGTTCCATTCCCACTGCCCATGGGTATTGTCTTTATATTTTATTAAATATTTTTGTTTCCTGATCTTTACAAAATGTCCTTCACTTTTAAGTCATCTCATGATTATGTATTCTTCTTTCTCAGTTCATAAATCCCTTCAGTGAATATGATACTTATAGGTAGAAATTTCTAATATATTATTTTTTAATGTAAAGAAGAAAATGCAAATCCTCAGTGGTTGAGAATTACACCTTAATTTTTACCTATGCCACTTGGCTCATGACTTGTGATAGGTAAATGTTATTCAAGAACTAGGGCTTAAGGAATACATCAGTCAGGATAATTTGCTTTTCCACTCTGCAAGCAAGGTAAAGATATACATTCACTTTGGGTAGTTTTCTTGATTTCCCCATTATTTTGACCACTGTTCTAATAAGTCAGGGGCTTTCTACTTCCCATTGCTTACCCCTTGGGATATCTGTCACATTTAGGTCTAGTGACAACTCAGAAATAGAAGAGGTTCAAGAGTAAATACTGGTCTGTGCACTGCACGGAGTTTCAAAGGGAGCAGCAGCCATTGTTCCTGTCTTCAGGAGGTTAGAATCTAACCGGGAAACCAAGAGAGCTCAGGTCACCTTTGAAACAATGTCATATCAGGTTTAAAAATATACAGTGCACAAGTTCTTTGCAGGAAAGGAGCCACATTTTATGCAGCCTTTTGATCCTCATCAACACCTGGGTTGATGTGAACATATAGGAGATGTCTCCCAAATTCTAGTTTACAAATTCCGGATGCTCCAGGTTTCTTTTTTTTTTTTTTAAGTTTTTTATTGGGGAATTGGGGGGTTGGGAACAGTGCTGGGGAATTGGGGGAAGGGGAACAGACAAGTTGCTGTCTTTTTGTTCTTCAGTCTAGTTGTGGAGGACATTGCTTCACTGGCCCAAGTTGGCACCATCATTGCGCTCTTCCCGGGAGAGGCAGATCAGTCGCCGGCTTCTGGACAGCCACTCATGGTGGCTGCTGGCCACTCACGCTGGCTGCTGGCTACACACGGTAGCCCATGGCAACCCACTGCCACAAGGGCTGCAGCCTATGCCATCGCCAGGGACTCACAGCAGCCCAGCTCCAGATTGAGCTGTTGTTGAGCATCTTAGCTGTAGAGGGCAGTGTCACTGGCCCTCATATGTGGGATCCGAACCAAGGCCCTCTGGCATCCCAAGCCAGCTCTTAACCAACGCACCACTCAGCCGGCCCTGCTCCAGGTTTCTTAATCCTAATCATTCTTGTCCCTGACAACTGAAGTTGGATCCTGGATGTGACTTTTGACTACACATCAGCTGAGTATCCTTGGAAATTTACTAAATCTTCTCAACACTCTATTTCCAGACCTAGAAAAAGGAAATTGAAGTGATAGCTCATAAAGGCTTTTGAGAAATAAATAAGATAATAGAATGCTTAGAGCTTAAAACAGTATCTGACACTTATTGCTAATTCAATAGATATTAACAATTGTCATTACTATGGCCTCCCATCTTTTGTTACTTCTTTTTTTAAGTGTATTGGGGTAACAACTAATTGTAAAGTTACATTGGTTTCAAGTGTACAATTCTGTAATACATCATCTACATATCACACTGTGTATTCACCACCCAGAGTCAGTTCTCCTTCCATCACCATATATTCGACCCCTTTTACCCTCATCTGCCACCCTACTTCCCCCTTACCCTCTGGTAACTACTAAACTGTTGTCTGTGTCTATGAGTTTTTGTTTCTTCATTATTCTAAACTCTCTGTTGCAGTGAAGTAGTTTTCTTTCTCATTCCTATAATATGACATGCTTGTTTCATTGATCATTTTATTATAATTCCCCAGTGAACATTTCCAGAGAATTACTATGTTCCAGGATCTTTGGTAAGCTCCCCATCGCCACTGTGGAATGGCATCCTCTCTTTCATATCATTTATATGTCTTATGAATATCAAATTCCAGATCAGGTCTTACCCAGGCATTTTTTGCAGTTTTTCTACTTGAGGAGAGGAAGGGTAGTTTGACTTGGAAAAAGACAAACTGGTGTCAGCTGTTACATTAAGATAGGCATGAAGAAATGAGAACCTGGTTTAGAAAGTTGGTGGTGGAATGAAAAAAAAATGGTGCTCAAGAAATTAGTTAATTAGTGGTCTCCAGAGAGGGGAAATGAATGTTTAGTAACAGGATTGAAGGAAGACAGACATTTTATACTATACCCTTTCGTTCCTTTTAAATTTTGTGCCTGGTGTTTGTATTACTGTTTTAAAATTTAAAAGTGATGATTTGCTAAAAGAGGATCACTCTAAAAATGAAAAAAAGAAAGAAAGAAAGAGCAGGTAGAATTGAAAAAGTATGACCACAGAATTAAAGAGAAGAGAGATTAAGCCCTAGGCATAGCGATCCAAGATGTAAGTTTTCCAGTGGCCACTTCTTTCTCTTTTCCATAGACTGGATGCCAAGTTCATCAACCTGCATGTTGAAAACTACGGGTGTTAATGTCTTCTAGGAACTTGTTGGTTTCCTGGTCAAACCGTGGTACATTTGCACCAGTAACCCACATGTGTGAAGTCCTATCAGTAGACATATATACTTCTAAATGTACAGTCATAGACGTTTCCTGAGAATTTACTTTATAAAGTTAAAATGGCCAGCAAGAGGCCTCTGGGAATGTTCATAATTTAAAGTTATTGAGAGAGATGATGAGGATCTTTCAAAGGCCATTCACAATTTGGTTCTTTCATATATACATGGCTCTTTTTAGTAGTTGTAGATTGAGCTTTCAAATAATAAATTATTTAGTCCTACTTTGAAATAGATGTGGGAGAAGGAAAGCTTATATCTGTGAGCACTCATGGGTAGAATTGTTCAGGAAGTTGCTGGAACTGTGCTGTACTAAAATACAAGAATTTGAAGGCTTGTTGTATGTAAAGCATCCTATTAAGCACTTAGGAGAGAGGAAGAAGGATCATACTTGGTGCCTAACATCCAGCAGTTCTGCCAGCACAAAGCATGTAATTTGTATAGAGAAATTTGGGAGAAGCAAAACTACCTGAAGATGAAACCAAAGTTCTTTGTTTTCCTAACTATGAAAGTAACATAGGGATATAGATATTCTAGAAGTTTGGGAAAAGAGCAACAAAGAATGTAAGTCAAGGAAAATTATTTCTTAATGGTGGATGTAAAGAAGAATGCATTTACTTCTGCACATCTCAATGTTCAATTACCAACTTGTACCAGATTAATTTGATTATGCAATTAAGAAGTATAATTAGTATGTACAGTAAGTCCTCACTTAACGTCATTGATAGCTTCTGTGACCTTAAGCAAAACAATGTGTAACAAAACCAATTTTACTATAGGCTAATTGACCTAAATAAGACTTAAGTTCCTACAGCATCTCATCAACATTAAAATGAAACAACATTAAACAAAATGACAGTATTTGAGCATCTGCTGTATAATCTCTGGGGTATGAATAGGACAGATAAATTTTCCTCATTTTGTATTTGAGGAAACCATGATTCAGAGGGGTGTGAAATGGTTTGTTGAATCAGAGTGGAACTCAAATGTAGATTTCCTGCTCTACTCTCCATTACTTTAGTGTCTAATATATGCAACTCTGACTATGTTCATTCCAGAATTGCTCTAATTCTTCTAAGTTGACTGTTAGGACATAAGTTAGTAAACTGCCACTCTTTTAAATCAAGTAGTTGTTTCAATCTAGTTGTGGAGGGCACAGCTCAGCTCCAAGTCCAGTAGCCATTTTCAATCTAGTTGCAGGGAGTACAGCCTACCATCCCATGCAGGAATCAAACCGGCAACCTTGTTGTTCAGAGCACACACTCTAGCCAACTGAGCCACCCGTCCGCCCCAGGTAAACTTCTACTCTTTTTTATTTGTTTTTTTTTTAGCTGAGCCATCCTGCCACCTGTTGGCAGCTCAGCAGCAGCTCAGCTCGGGCCGGGAATTGAACCAGCAACCCTGTTGCTCAGAGCTCACACTCTTGAGTGAGCTCTTAGCCAATTGAGCCACTCGGCCGGCCCTAAACTGCTACTGGTTTTTTTTTTTAAGATTATTTTTTTATTGGGGAATTGGGATGGGAACAGTACTGGGGAATTGGGGGAAGGGGAACAGACAAGTTGCTGTCGTTTTGTTCTTCAGTCTAGTTGTGGAGGACGTTGCTTCACTGGCCCAAGTTGGCACCATCATTGCACTCTTCCTGGGCGAGGCACATCAGTTGCCGGCTTCTGGACGGCCGCTCACTGCAGCTGCTGGCCACTCACGCTGGCTGCTGGCTACACACAGTAGCCCATGGCAACCCACTGCCACAGGGGCTGCAGCCTACGCCGTCGCCGGCGACTCACAGCAGCCCAGCTCCAGGTTGAGCTGTTGTTGAGCATCTTAGCTGTAGAGGGCAGTGTCACTGGCCCTCACATGTGGGATCCGAACCGGGGCCCTCTGGCATCCAAAGCCAGTTCTTAACCATCGTGCCACTCGGCCGGCCCTAAACTGCTACTCTTAACCAGACATCTCCCACTATTGTAGGGGAAGGTAAGATAATATACCATTGTAAGTGTACCAAAGGTTATTCCAGAATGCAGAACATTTTAAGTGAAGAGCCCCAGAGGAGATGGGATGGAGTAGCTGCTCCCTCTTAACCTCTTGCTACCCAGTTCTCTAAATTGCCTCAAAATTAGCACACTGTATATATTTCTTTAATGAAGAGATGACATCTGGTTGAGGGATCAGGAAAGGCTTCATAGAAATGACTTCTGAGATGGTCCATAAAGGAATGGGTAAGATTGACAGGAGGAGATCCAGGAAGAAAACAGTTCTAGGTGCAAGAAATGGAAAACAGGAAGAACAAAGGTGGGAAGAGGGAAAGTTTGAAATCTGTTTGAGGAAGAAGAGGGCGTTGTCTTGTCTAACTAGGATCTAACATGTGTGTAAGAGGGGAGTCTAGGGAGACACATTGAGACCAGATATGTCAGAAGCTGCTTCTAATGAGCTAGTGATTCATTAAGAATGAAATGTCCTATCCCTAAAACTGCAAATGAGGCTGACCAGAACACCTGCTGCAGAAGCTTTTTGCCTTTGTCCCCAGACCGTTGATCTCCCAGTTTCCTTATTTTTTATTCAGTTCTGCACTCTGATTAGTTTTCCATCTCCCACACCCACGCTTGCCACTACGGCCTCCCCACTTTTGGACTCTTCTTATGCCCTTCATCCCTTCCTCCTTTGACCACATTTGATCGTACTGTTGGGGCACCTAACTCTTTGCCCTCTTCCTGGACCATCATCCTTCCTCCTGCTGATGCTTCCTGAAGGTGGAAACAGTTATGACTTCCACCCAGCTCCTATGCTGTCCTTTGAAGCCCACTCACAGCATGTGACAGAGACATGTCTTTGAATGCTAGACATAAGACTTTGACTTGAATAAAATGAATATTCAGTCCTTCATATATGGGACCATTAACCGAAACAACACTGCCATGAATTTTGAATGCTATACCACTGAGCATTAAAATCATCTCACACATGGTTTAAAATAAAATCTACCTTACATTTGTCTGAGAAAATTTTATTTTACTTGACTGTGATGAGATTTGTAAAGCCAATTTTTTTAAGAATAGAAAAACTATTCTGTTTTCTTTGCTGCAAGAATAAAAATTCAATCAAAATAATTTTTATTTGGTCCTGCCAAGACTATGCCCCATCTAAAAAAAACACAAAAACCAAAAACAAACAAACAAAAAAAAGAAAACATGGAGTGTGAATTAGAGGTGGAAATGGGATTTTCATGGTTGAATGAGGAAATATTTTTGCTATTTCTGTGAGCTGGACATTTCAAGGAGACCCAAATGTAGATCAGCTTCCTCAAAACTGCTTCTTCTTTGTGCTGTTGGCTTGTCCCATCAAAACAACTGATCCAGTGGCAGGCGTTGATGAAAACAAGGCTGCCCTCCAAGGCTGCCCTCCAAGGCTGAGGAGTATTTTTAGGTCTCTAGGAAGAAGGTCTTTTTTTATTTGAAGGAAAGGATGGTAATGTCATCCAAAGTTCTAGTCCTGTGCAGAAGCTGGGATTTGGCATGACTGGAGAATCTTATTTCAAAAGGAATGTAGCCAAAGGCCAAGCTTCAAGGCACTAAATGCTGTGGAGACCCAGTTGTTCTTCTTGTCTATCTGAAAAAATTGGCACAGAAGTGTGAGTGGATATTCTCATTCTTTTTCCCTTTTATGAACGGTCAAAGAACACAGGTATATGCTCTGTTCTGATTGCCCAGTGGGAGGCTCAACCCTGTGTTTTTTCCTCTTTGAGCAATAAAAATATTGTCAGGGTGATCATTTCGTATGTTAAATAGATGTCTAGTCACTCTGTTGTACAGTGAAACTAATATGATGTTGTATATGTCAACTGTAATTGAAAAACATTTTTAAATATTAAAAAATGATAAGATCATACACATAAAAAAATCAGTGGTTAAAAAAATAACCATTGAAATCCCTAAGATATATCATGTCTTCATGGAAAAATGTTAGCTGGCCAATCTTGGATTGAAGATTCAATGCCCATGTGTGTATACACATGAGGGTGTGGTGTGTGTTTACGTGCCCAGCACACACATGTGTACTTAGGAAAAAGTGCCCTGTGCATTTCGGAGAAACGCAGGAATGACAAGGCTACCCATATTTCATGGATGCTTTAGACTCATCATGGGGTAGCCAAGTGTTTAGCTCTGTCCTTCCCATTAAGGTCTTATGAGGACAAATAATTCTAAGTTGGCATTCAGGAAAATCAGTAATTTTGGTGAAATAAGGTAATTAAGCTTTTAGAAACTATCTTCAATTGAATCTTGTGATGTTGGTTGAGCCACTCAGGACCAGTGAGCAAAGACTTCCAAACAAAAGTCTTTTTTGAAAAGCCTGCTTTTAACCATCTCTGGTATTCACCTCCTGGGAGAGTTCTTCCAAAGGTACCATAGACCAGCTTTACTCAAAATATGTCCTTTGGACCATTAGTTCAGTACAACTGATGACAAAGGATTTTTTTGGTCCCATGAGTTTAGGACACACTTCATGCTATGTCCCCCTGAAGAGTGACCATGCACTTTGGCATGATAGTCTTAGCATAAGTCTGACTTTACTGTTCTAAGTTTTTTACACCCTTACTTAGTCATGGGAATTTTTTCTTTCCCATTTGATACTTGCACCATAATAACAAATACAGGGAAGCACTAACACAATGTATAGCTGTCTCTGAATTGTATTTTTCTGTGTGTTTCATTAAGTACATCAGTGGTAATAATCAAAGTGAAGTCTGTGTGGACAGGCTGTGTCGATGCCACCCAGGAGCTTATTAAAAATGCAGATTTGGTGACCCCACCTCAGATCTACTAAACTAGAATCTCTGCATGTTGGACCCAAGAATCTGTGTTTTCATAAGCTCACCGTGTGATTCTTATTCATACTAAAGAGAAGCCCTGATGTAGCTGTTCAGCAAGCACTGAGGCTGACAATTACATTTTTTAGATGATAGCTAATCCACCAAAATTTATGGATTCTCTCCATGGGTTTTAAAGCCCTACCCAACCAACCCACACTTAACGAACTGTTATCTCCAGCCCTACATCCTGCTGACTGTCTTCCGTGCATAATCCACTTCAGGGCCACTGTGATTTGCTAGTTTTTGAGTCATAGACCCTTCTCAAAATAATGTTTTTAATTGCAGACAATGAAACATTGAAGATTTCTGTCATCAGAAGCGGGAATACAGTTATTAAAAAAATTTTAAAGTTGTCTTAATAAAAGAAGTAAATATATTTGCATTTCACATAAGACCTAGAGGCAGATCTGTAATGGTTATACTTTTATAGTGGTGATGTCTATAAACAATATTTAAAAATATCTACAAGTACTGAAATATGATATGAAAACACCTATAATTTCCTTTGGTGAACAAGTCAGTTTCTATTATATTGTACCAGGGTTTGTCACAACCCAGGAGAGAAGATAAAGCAGGGAGACAATACAGGCATACCACGTTTTATTGAGTTTCATTTTATTGCGCCTCACATATATTGTGCTCTTTACAAATTGAAGGTTTGTGGCAACCTTGTATCAAGCAGGTCTATCAGTGCCATTTTTCCAACAGACTCAGATGATGCTTAGCATTTTCCAGTGATAAAGTATTTTTACATTGTTTTTTAATACATAATGTTATTGCACACTTAATAGACTACAGCATAGTGTACATATAACACGAGGAAACCAAAAAATTCATGTGACTCTCCTTAATGTGATATTTGCTTTATTGAGGTGGTCTGGAACCCAACCCGCCAATAACTCTGAGGTTGCCTAGAACTAGACTCCCTCCTCATTCTTTTCAGTACTTGGCAGAGCCCTTATCCAATGTTCTTTTTTAAATTTACCTGTTCACTTGTTTGTGAGTTTGTTGTCTTTCCCCATCACTAGGATGTAAGCTCCAAGAATCACATTCACCGCCATGGCGGACCAGCAGTAGGGCATTTCCTGGAGCTTGGTAGACACAATAACTATTTCTTCAATGAAATGCTGAGGAAGAAAATACAAAGTCAAACTTGTGAGTTACCACTGTTCAAGTGTTAGACCCCACATTGAGGGCTTTTCCATGTTCTTAGGTAAAGAATCATGGCCTGGATTCACATGGCTCTGTGAGGCTCAAGTCTTAGTTCTTTAATTTCCTGCTTGTTGTGTAGCTTTGCCCATGTTCTTAACTTTTGACAAAAAAAAAAAATACAAGAGCCATTTACCAAACCCTCTGGACACAACTTTGCATTTGGTCCTTAAAGAAGGACAGATGTTATTCTCCTGTCTTTACAGACAGGAAACTAGAAGTGTGGAGAGTTTCCGAGCTGACAATTCTCTCTCTAGGTCTCATGACTGTCCCAGGTGGGTGCCTAGGCATAGGTGAGGCCCCCCCCCCCACATTACCAGAAGGTACACAGAACACACCAGAGAGAACTTCGCTTCTGTTGCTTCCTTCCCAGTAATATTGTTAAACACTAAAGGAGATAATGCAGATAAGGCACTTAGCACAGTGCATGGTGAGAGTTAACTAATATGGAAATAGAACATTTTAAGCTTTGTCTTCTTCAACAAACCTTTTTTGTGAAAACAAAACAGAACTTTTAAAGGCTTATCCCTAGCTAGAAATTATAACTGAAAGAAGTTGCGCGCTCAGCTAGCCATCACATCTTGTTGGAAGAAAAAGGCTAGCACATATTTACGTGATATTTAAGACAAATCAGTAGTTACCCTGTGGTATTCCATGTGAAATTGAATTTCCCTCTAAGTCTCTGTGTTAAGATGAACAAAGAGATTTCCTATAATATTAAAAAAATGTGTTTTACAAGTTCCAAGGACTATTGACTTAAAACCGTGAAATTACTAATGTTTTTATAAAAAACTTTATGTTACATTAAACAATATTTGTCCTTGTCATTGTGTGGAGAAAGCTGTGTTAGCTCAGTTATTGTGGTAAATTATGTCATAAGAGGATAATTTTGCTCAATGACCTTCTGATAATTAACTCACCATGACTTCCAAGTATAGCTCCAATTTACTCGAGCAATATTAAAGGACTAAGATTAGGAGCAAAGCTAAAGAAATTCCCTCCGTGTCACAATGTTTCACAGGTAAATTGAAGTGACTGAGAATAACTTTAAAACACAAAGCAGGACTTGATTTACTTTGAAAGGGTTATTGTTTATTCTGTCGAAGTAATTTTGAATTCTATTCTTATTATTTGAGGCATCAGAAATTCTAACAAAAGGAGTTTTTATGTATGTGTATAAATAGATGTGTAATATTTATATAATCACTAAATAAGTATTGTTTAGAGTCTTGTTTTTCAAACAATTTTTTCCCATTGCTGAGATGGAATTGAACTTTCTATGTGTTTTTCTAAAGAAGCTGTGTAGTTCCCTCTGGTGTGTTCTGTGAGGTGTACCTTCTGGTTGTGTGGATGCCTCACCTATGCCTAGGCGCCCACCTGGGATAGTCATGAGACCCAGTGAGAGAAATGGCAGCTAGGAAACTCTCCACACTTCTAGCTTCCTGTCTGTAAAGTCAAGTTAATAACATCTGTCCTTTTTAAGGATCAAATACAAAGTTGTGTACAGAGGGTTTGGTAAATTGCAAAACACTATATATAATACTATGTGTATGTGTGTATATATGTAAATTATTACATATATTATATATGTGCAAGTTATTACTGATGCTGTTCTTTAATGGCTTACTTTTATAAATCCCACAGGAAATGCTTATCAAGTGACTTCAGTGGGTCTAGTGATTAGCTATTCATTATCTGAACCTCAGTAACAGTGACTATGACTGGCCATTCACAGATAAGAGCACATGATAGAGTATTCTTTTCACATTTTCATACTGTCTTGGTTTTTGTTTTTTTTCTTGCTTGTATTTTTCTTGTGAAAAGTTTTGGAAAATGCAAATCAGTAAGCACTTACTAACCCTGGGATCTTAGCCAGAAGTCTTCTTATTGCTCCACAAGTACTTCTTACTGGAGAACCTGGGCGTTGGATGGCAAAGGGACAGGTCTGGCCTGAACAAAGAGTCCTGCTGGCAGAGGGGTCTGGCAGTCACCGAGCACAATGTCCCTTCTCTTGTGACAGCCTCTCACAGACTTGAAGAATCTTTCTCTAGATTTCCATGGCTCTTTTCTCAGACCTCTGTTCTCTTGTTGATGACATGATGGTGAAGTTAGTTAGTTTCTTAACAATACATAATACGAGGCTATGTATAGTGATCAACTTTTGTAAATGAAGTATGTAGAGTCAAATATGAATGTTTTCCTTTCCCTCTTTCCCCTCCATCTCCCTGGTAGCAGTTTGAAGCACAGCCCTCCAGGTCAATTGGTATGCAGCTTTAATAAAAGAAATCATTCTGTACATTTTGCTCTACATTTTTTATCTTGTCCTATCAGAATATATATTGATATACTTATTCCATAATGTAAATGTATATTATTTAACTTCTGATGGACATTTCTTTCTTTCTCTGTGTTCTCTTTCTCTCTTTGTGATTACAATGTTTGCTCCAGCAAGCGTTCTTGTACACACACACACACACACATTTCTGAAGGACACTTTATAATCTTGTTTCATGCAATTCGTTCTTTAATGCAGCTAAAATTTATTTTTATACATAGTGTGATATAACTGTTACTTTAAAAAACAGATATCCGTCAGTTTCCAACTATTTATTGCATAGTCCATCTTGTTCCTGTTGGTTTAAAATGTTAACTTTATCATAAGCAAAATTTGCATGTATACCTCCTTCTGATTCTTCCATCGATTTGTCTTTCTACAGGTCTATTTGTCTGCACCAACCACACTTTTCATAGCATACAGTAATGATAATCTTATGGGATGTTTTGAAATTGGTAGGACAGGTCTTAAAATGCTGTTTTATTTCAAAATGTTTTTATTATCCGTGTTCATTTTTTCTTCTGCCTGAACTTTAGTATTAGCTTGTCAAGTTCCATTTAAAATTACATTGAAAACATTTAAAAAATTAACATATAGTAAAATAGACTTTTAAAAATAGATTTTTAAAATGTACAGTTCTATGAGTGGTGACACAT
Source organism: Hipposideros armiger (assembly GCF_001890085.2). NCBI lineage: Eukaryota > Metazoa > Chordata > Mammalia > Chiroptera > Hipposideridae > Hipposideros > Hipposideros armiger. The sequence continues at coordinate 1,728,706 of NW_017731572.1, read as the reverse complement.
GTATAAATTTGTATAGACACCACTACAATCAGGATACAGAATAGTTTTATCCCCCTAAAACTCCCTTGTGCTACCCCTTTGTTGTCACATCCTTCTCTAACCCTAACCCCTGGCAACCACTGTCTCTTCTCTGTCACTATAGTTTTCTCTTTTTGAGAATGTTATATAGATGGAATGATGTAGTCTGCAGCCTTCTGAGACTGTTCTCTCACTCAGCTTAGTACTTTTGAAATTCCTCCAAGCTCCTGAGTTTGTTCCTTTTTATTGTGAAGTGGTATCCATTGTATGGATGTACCACAGCTTGTCCATTCTCCTCTGGGAAGGCCGTTTAGGTTGTGTGCAGTTTGGAGCCACTAGGAATAGAGTTGTCTTCATTTTTTAAAGATTTTATTGGGGAATTGGAGGAGGGGAACAGCGCTGGGGAATCGGGGAAGGGAAACAAGTTGCTGTCCTTTTGTTCTTCAGTCTAGTTGTGGAGGATGTCGCGTCACTGGCCCATGTTGGTATTATCATTGCGCTCTTCCCAGGTGAGACAGATTGGTCACCGGCCAGTTGCTCACAGCGGCTCATGGTGGCTCTCGAAAGCTCACACCCGCTGCCAGCCAGCCCCACTGCAGCCTACACCATCGCCATGACTCACAGCAGCCCAGCTCCAGGTCGAGCTGTTTTTCACCATCTTAAGCTGTAGAGGGTGCAGCATCACTGACCCTCATGTGGGATCCGAACCGGGGTCCTGCTGCTCAGAGCTGGCATCCCAAGCCAACTTTTAACCAATGCGCCACTCGGCCGGCCCAGGAATAAAGCTGTCTTAAACACTCATGTATAGAATTTTGTGTGAACATCAATTTTCATTATTCCTGGGTAGATACCAAGAGGCAGGTTGGTGGGTTGTCTGGTGAGTGTATATTTAACTTTGCAGAAAACTGCCACGTTGTTTTCCAGAGTGGCAGTACTGCTTTGCATTCCCAGCAGCAGTGGATGAGAGTTTCAGTCTGACATACCCTCTTCAGCACTTGGTATTGTCAGTAGTTTTTATTTTAGTCATTCTGGTCAGTGTGTAGTGGTATCTCATCATGGTTTGAGTTTGCATTTCCCTAATGGCTAATGATGTTGAATGTCTTTCACATGCTTATTTGCCATCCCTAGATACTCTTTGGTGAAGTGTCTGTTCAAATCTTTTGTTCATTTTTAAAATGGGTTATTTGTTTCCTTACTATTGAGTCTTGAGAGTTCTTTATATGTTCTGGATACAAACCCTTTGTCCACAGGAATGAGAATGTGACCTGTGCAGTCACACAAGTACCTATGCTCAAAAAAGCACCATGCTTCATTTAATATATGCTGTTATAGTCTTGAAATTCTTTTCAATAAAAGGTCCTATATTTTCAATCTTTACTATGCCCCATAAATTATGTAACTGGTCCTGTTTGTTATCCTGTTTGTTTAGAGGTTATTTGCAAATATTTTTCTCAGTCCATAGCTTATCTCTTTATTTTCTTAGCCATGCAAAAGTTTTACATTTTGATAAAGTCCAGTTTATCTATTTTTTTCCTTTGGTGAATTGTGCTTTTAGTGTCATGTCCAAGAACTCTTTGATCAGAAATATTTTCTCCTCCATCATCTTGTAAATGGGTTACTGTTTTGTGCGTTACATTAAGATACGTGATCTACATTCTGTTAATTTTTGTATAGCATATGAGATTTAGACTTTGCATTGGAACTTTGGCAATATATTTAATTTATAGATTAATTTAGGAAGAACTGACATCTTTACAATGTAACATCTTTATATCTAGGAACATGATAATCTATTTTTTCATTTATTCAAGTCTTCTATCATGTCCTGTAAAGTTTTACAGTTTTATTTGTATACTTCTTGCTCATTTTCAGTAGTTTGTTCCTAGATGTTTTGTAGTTTTTGTTGCTACTTGCATGAAATTTGTTTTTCATTATATTTATTAATTCATGATAGTGGATGGATATAGTTGAAATGAAAGCAGTTGTTTTGTGTGTTTATCTTATGTCACAACTACTTACAAAAGCATCTTACTAACTGTTTGCTTTAGGCTGGTTCCCAAAGAAACAACTTCTTCCCCCTCACTTCCTTCTTACCCTTATATAAACGAGGAATGGAAGAGGAGTGGGGTGTGGTCCTGCCAATTCTGCTGAAATGACAGACGCTTGCCAGGGCTGGGTATAGAGTACTGGCCCCAGTCGCTGGGATATACTCAGTACCATTGCTCTCAGCTGTGGGTTTTAAGAAATAATTGCATGAGACAAACAATTAACACATTTTATCAGTTTATGTTTATTCACCATAAGTAACAGACTAGTTAAGTGACATTTACTTTTAACAATGTGTTTCATTTTTCTTACATAAGAAGAAATCTGGAGGTAGGCCATTGCTGGTATCGATTCAGTGGTTCAATAATTGGGAATCCAAACTTTTTTCTTTTACATTTGTTTTAAATAAACATTTTATTTTGGAATAATTTTAGATTCACAGGAAAATTGCAAAGAAAGTACAAAGAATTCTCATATACCTTTCACCCATTTTCTCTTAATGTGAACATCTTACATAACTAAAGTACATTTGTCAAAAGTAAGAAGTTAATATTGTTATATTACTATTAACTAAACTACAGGCTTTATTGGCATTTCATTAGTTTTCCCACTAATGTGTTTGTCCTGGTCCAGAATCCAGTCCAGGTTACCACATTGTATTTACTCGCCATGTCTCCTTAGGCTCCTCTTGACTGACAGTTTCTCAGTCTTCAGTTTTTCATACGTGTTTTTCATGAGCTTGACACTTCTTGAAGAGTACTTACTGGTCAGGTATTCTTATAGAATGTTCCTCAATATGGTTTTGTTGCCCAATTTCCCAGCAGCCCTCACTGGGCTATTTTGAAGCAAGTTATAGACATCGTTTTTAACCTATAAATATTTCAGTATGTATCCCAAAAGATAAGAACTCCTGGAAAAATAGCCACAATATCATTAACATTCATAAGAAATGTAACTCAATTTCGAAGCTGTTTCAATTTTTCCACTCTGCCCTCCTTGATGTGTGGTTCTTTATCCTTGCTGTTTAACTGTTGTAAGTGAGCTTCTCTGGCTTTAGCCAACATATCTAAGTTCAAGGCAAGACACTGGGAGGCAGAGTAGCAAGAAATCAGGGGCTTTCCCAGATCTCTCCTTCCCTCATCCACATTAGCAGGCTTCAAAATATGTCTCATTGGCCAGAACTGTGTCAGGTGGCTACCACAAGTAACAAGGGAAGTTGGAAAAGTTAGCATTTGGCTTTCCAACCTCTATAATAGAGGGTGGCATGGAATAATGAGGTTGGGAATAGATGCTAAGTAAACCAACGTATGGTATGTTTCACAATAATTTTGGGAAAGAAAGAGTTCATTTGTCAACTTTCTCCATTTTGTGAAACTAGTTATTAGGACTATGACAAAGACAGACTGGGACTGGCAACAAAAATAACTGAGTGGCTGAGTCATGGCAGTGCTAAGGATTCCCTGCCATCAGTGGCTTGATGAGGCCTTAAGACTGGGACATGGGTCAGCCTGTTAATAGAGACTGGAGCCCAGCCTTGGATGGGATGTCATATATAGTGGAATCCCTCAGTTCGTAATCTCCTATGTCTGGCTTCTTAAATCATCACAATGTTTTTAAATTTTATGCATCTGTGTAAGAATATAACAGTTTATCCATTCCCCTTTTGTAGCCATTTGTGTTATTTCTAGTTTTCTTACTATTGCAGATAAAGCTTCTATGAACATAAGTGTAAAAGTCTTTGTGTGGATTTGTGTTTTCATTTATTTTGGGTAAATACTTAGAGTGGAATTACTGGGTCATAGGATGGTGTATGTTTAACTTTATAATAAACTGGTGAACAGCGTTTCAAAGTGGTTTTATCATTTAAGCTCCCACCTGCCAAGTATGAGAGCTCCAATTTCTCCATATTCTCACCAACACTAGAAGTTGTTAGTTTTTTAAATTTTAGTTACCTGGTAGTTGTAAAGAAGTATGTCATTATGGTTTTAATTCGCATTTCCCTAATGAGTAATCATGTTAAGTATATTTCTATATGCTTTTTGGCCACTTGGATATCTTCTCTTGGAAGTTCTCATTCACCTCTTTTGTCTACTTGAGTTATTTGTCTTTTTCTTATTGAATTTAGGAATTCTTCATATGTTATGGGTACTGAGTTCTTTTTAAGATATACATTCTGCAAGGAACAATCACTTAAATGAAGGCAAACCGTTAAAGCTGAAGCAAATTGTGAAATTGAAGTCAAACTAATCTAACATTTACTGAATAACTGAATGACCAGATACTAAGCTATTGGCGTCCAGTATCACCCCTAACCCTTACTGTGCATGGAGAGAATTATTTTCTTGACTTTTTCCCTATGATCCCAGAGCACAGAGAGGTTCAGTAACTTGCTCAATACTGCCCAAATTGTAAGGGTAGAACTGGGATTCAGAGGTCTGTGTGAATCCTTCCCCTTAAAAGGAGCATGCTCATTAACATATTGTGTGACCTCTATTTCCCCATTTATCTTGAATTATATAGAAGGGACATTTAGGTTTTCCAGTGCTTAGACCTGTAGAATATTTTTTTCTGTCCCTTCATTGGGGCTAGTATTCTTCACAGAATCATATTACGGGTAATGATGGGTTTATAAAAGCAGCAATGACCCAGGATAAGCAAAGCCAAGGAAAAACACAGGAAGAGGATTCCCAAGCAAGATGAAAAACCAGTTTGTATTCAGAGACTACAGAAGCAGAAGGTCACTGTGAAAGAGGAAGTCAAAGCCAGGTTGCAAGCTGGGGGCCAGCAAGGCTCCAAAAGCTGCAGGGCAAGACAGGAGCAGGGCCATAAAGTCAGTGAGAAGAAACATGCTCAGGGATAAAAGGACCATGCAATTCATGAGAATCCTGCCTAAAACATATTTTTCCTGCTCTAACGGGAACAACTATAAGCATCCCCAAAACATGACTAGTCCCAGATTCAGACTCTCAAGTTCTGCTTCAGTTCAAGGACTTGCCATACCTGGCAGGTCCCATCAATACAAAAGACTTTTTAAACCACCAGCCCTGGCTAATTACCCCCTGTTTAAATGACAATGTTGGTTGTCAAGTGATTAAAATGCAAATCAAACTAATGTAAGCAAACAAAAAAATGTATTGGTCCATACTATTGAGAAATTTAAGGGAGTGAATCTGACTTCCTGTATGGCTTCATTTTGGAATTCCAGTAATGCCTCCAGAAATATCTCTATTTCTTGATTTCTTGGCCGTGCTTTTCTCTGTGTTGTGCTCATACCTAGGCAGTCTCCCCTTTTGTGGTGGGAAATGTAGCCAGTGGTAGCTCTAAGTTTTCACTGTCCTCATGGTTAGAGAGCTCAGAGGGAAAATAAAGCCTTTTTTCCAGAAGTCCCAGTTCTGATTCTGATTGGCTTGGCTCATGTCACATTTCCATCCAAAGTAGGGTTGCTAGATAAAATATAGAGCTCCCAGTTAAATATTAATTTCAGGTTAAACAACGAATAATTTTTAAGTTTGTCCCATGCAGTATTTGTGACATGCTTATACTAGACAATCTTTCATTTATCTGAAATTCAAACTTAAGTGCGCATTCTATATTTTTATTAGCTGAACTTGGCAACCCTTCTTCTCTACTCCAGTCACTTGTGGCCAAGGGACTGCTAGACTCCTGAATCCTGAGAGTTGAGTTAGTCACTGAATCATGGAGACCAGGAATGAGGAGGGCTAGTTGCCTAAACAGATTTTGGGAAGACAAAAAAACGTGTGTCCACTATACCGCCTCTTCCTGCCCGCACTCCTAGTTATGTGTAGACTTTGCCAGAACACCATATTACTGAAATCATCATCTTCATCTTTACTTTCAGAGGTTTTTGTTTGTTTGTTTGTTTGTTTGTTTTTAACTGCCAATTACTAACAACGAATCTCACTATTCCTCTGGTCTCTAGTTTCAGAATTTTAAAGTTTGGTGTTCATTTCTTGATTCACTTTTGGTACCTAAATCTATAGCTTGAAAGCCCAGCAGCTACTTCTTCCTGCCTCACCAAATAAAGTTCTACGTTGCAATATCTAACTCACTTCCACTCTAGTGCTGGCTCAAAGGTGATCAGAGACGTATCCTCAGCAATCAGTAGGAATCTGGGGACTCAAACACCACGCATTTATTGATGTGAGATCATCAAGTTTTATAATAATTTTAAAAATTATTATTTTGTGAAATAATGGAAAAAATATGGACCTTAGCCAGGGAGGGAGGACTAAACTCAAGTTTTCCTATTAGTCAAAGTGACTGTTTACAGCAGTTTTATATTACTTTGTCATAGTCTCACCTGTGCACCTCACTTGTATGTATGCTTATCTGGTGACTTTCAGAAGCCATTATGTTATGTCTGAGTATGTCAGTTTATACCATTGGCCAGTCTTCCTTCAATATCATCAGAATTTTGGGGAAATTTGCTTTACTCGCTCGGAGAAGTCTGTGTGATAGTTGCTGAAGGACTAGGCTAATTTATGGAAAAGTTCTTTTCCTCTGGTGGCTATTGGAGTTGAATATTCCCCAAGTCTACTTCTGCAGCAAGTCAGGCAATAAATGGGCTGACCATTAAACAAAATTTCACAGCAATTTTTCTCTGGATTATCTTTGGCAATCAAATATTACAAAGTCAAGAGTTAGGGAGGCATTGAAGTCTTATGTGTATGTTCAGAGACAGTACAGAAATCTGAAGCTTCTTATTAGTCTATGGGCAAGTGCATTAGACAAAAAACAAACAACAACAAAAATGTAAGTGAAAAAGATGGAAGATAAAATAAACCAACATCAAGAAAAATGATATTCTGAGTTTTGATGCCAGGAAACTAATCCCTTGTCTGTGCTCCAGGAATGAGAGAAAATGACATATTTCAAATCCAAGTTAATTCTTTCATTTTAGTGAAATTGTTTGTGACTGATGGTTCTTTCACATGTCAAGAAAATGACCCCTTCTCTCCCTGATCTTCTATTGAAAACATTGGGACAATTCATTCTTCCTACTGATTAATCTGATAATACAAACTCTTAAATGTGTGGAACCCAAATTTAGAGCTTCTTAGAAAGATCAGATATTCCAAGGGAGTGTAATTCATCAAGGACTCCCTTTTGGAAAATAATGTTTGAAAGTTCAGACAACTCTAATTAGATGAGTACAATGATTATGGGAGAAACGTTAGATTAGAACAAAAAAGGTTTTAAAAGGGTAGAACAATTGAGAGAGCTAAGGACAAATTAATGCATAAGAATTGAGAGGCTGTGCCAATGGCAAAATAATTAAAGTACGCATTTCAAATCAGTCAAGGGTAAATGGTGGAGAAAGTAAAGAAGGAACAGGGGTCTGGGCACCTTTTAAAAATATTCAGAGGTATTTGCTGCTAATAGAGGGCCCTTACGGAGGAAGAGTGACCTAAAAACCTGCATGGGTAAAGGGGAACCTGTTGAATTCACTACGACTCATGACCTCAGTTATCAATAGAAGCCACTGAAGGTCTTGAAGGAAAAAGGTAAACAAGGAAGGCAGTATGTAGGAGAAGCAAGTCTGGAAGTAAAGCGCAGACTGGGATGAAGAGTAAAAGTTGGAGTTAGAGGCTAATAAAATTTCTTTTTTATTTACTTATTTATGTATTTATTTATGTATGTATTTATTTATTTTTGTACATATGTATGTGTGTATGTATGTATTAAATTTCTTGGGGATGACAATGGTTAGTAAAATTACATAGGTTTTAAGTGTACATGTCTATAATACAGCATCTATACAAGCATATCACATTGCGTGTTGTGTTCACCACCCAGAGTTGGTTTTCCTTGCATCACCATATATTTGACCCCCTTTACCCTCTTCTACCACCACCACCCCTTACCCTCTGATAACCAATACACTGTGTCTATGACTTTTTGTTTCTTTATTTGTTTGTCTTGTTGTTTTGTTGCTTTCAGTTTTATAGCCCACATATGAGTGAAGTCACATGGTTCTTGATTTTTTTCTGTCTGACTTATTTCGCTGAGCATAGTAATCTCAAGATCCATCCGTGTTGTCACAAATGGCTATTTCGTCTTTTCTTATGGCAGAGTGGTATTCCATTGTGTATATATATATATATATATATATATATATATATCACATCTTCTTTATTCAATTATCTATCAAAGGACACTGGTTGTTTCCATGTCTTGGCCACTGTAAATAATGCTGCAATGAACATTAGCGTACATATATATTTATGAATAAATGTTTTCAGATTTTGGGGGTAAATACCCGGAGAGGGATTGCTGGATCATATGGTAATTCTATTCTTAATTTTTTGAGGAACCTCCATACTGTTTTCCATAGCAGCTGTACCTATATACATTCCCACCAACAATGTATAAGGCTTCCTTTTTCGCCACAGCCTCTCCAACACTTGTTATTATTTGTTTTGTTGATGATAGCCATTCTAACAGGTGTGAGGTGATATCTCATTGTGGTTTTGATTTGCATTTCCCTAATAGCTTGTGAAGCTGAGCATTTTTTTCATATATCTGTTGGATATTTGTATGTGTTCTTTGGAGAAGTGTCAGTTCAGGTCCTCTGCCCACTTTTTAATTGGATTTTTTATTTTTATTTTTTGGTGGTTGTTGAGTTGTACAAGTTCTATATATATTTTGGATATTAGCCCCTTATTGGAGGCATTGTTTGCAAATATCTTCTCCCATTCAGTTGGTTGCTTCTTTGTTTTGTTGATGGTTTCTTTTGTTGTGCAAAAGCTTTTTAGTTTGATATGGTCCCATTCACTTATTTTAGCTTTTACTTCCCTTGCCTTTGAGTTCAAATTCATAAAATCCCCTTTGAACCCAAGGCCCATAAGTTTAATACCTATGCTTTCTTCTATGAAGCTGATTGTTTCAGGTCTTATGTTTGGGTCTTCGATCCACTTTGAGTTAATATTGGTATATGATGATAGATAGCAGTCTACTTTTATTTTTTTGAGCATGGCTTTCCAATTTTCCCAGCACCATTTATTGAGGAGGCTTTCTTTTCTCCACTGTATGTTTTTGGCTCCTTTGTCAAAAATTATCTGCCCATATATATGGGTTTATTTTTGAGTTTTCAATTCTATTCCATTGGTCTGTGTGTCTGTTTTTCTGCCAATACCATATTGTTTTGATTATTGTTGCTCTGTAGTACAAGCTGAAGTCAGGGAGTGTGATACCGCCAGCCTTGTTCTTTTTTCTTAGGATTGCTTTGACTATTTGGGTCTTTTTTGAGTCCACACAAATCTGATAGTTTTTTTCCATTTCTTTAAAAAAAACTATGCCACTGGGATTTTTGCATATTGCTTTGGGTAATATGGCCACTTTAACTATGTTGATTCTTCCAATCCATGAACATGAAATGTCTTCCCATTTCTTTGTGTCTTCTTCAATTTCTTTAAAAAATGTGTTATAGTTTTCAGTGTATAGGTCCTTCACATTCTTTGTTAAGTTTATTCCTAGGTATTGTATTCATTTTATTGCAATTGCAAAAGGCTTTTTTTTTTTCATTTCTTTTTCTGAAATTTCATTGTTAGTATATAGAAATGCAATGGATTTTTGTACATTGATTTTGTAGCCAGCAACATTACTGTATTCGTTATTGTTTCTAATAGCTTTTTGGTGGAGTCTTTAGGGTTTTCTATATTAAAAATCATGTCATCTGCAAAAAGTGTCAATTTGACTTCTTCATGCCCAATTCAGATGCCTTTTATTTCTTTCTCTTGCCTGATTGCTGTGTCTAGGACTTCCAATGCTATGTTGAATAAGAGTGGGCATCCCTGCCTTTTTCCTGAACATAGAGCAAAGCCTTCAGTTTTTCACTGTTAATTATGATATTATCTGAGAGTTGTCATATATGGCCTTCGTTATGCTAAAGTATTTTCCTTCTATACCCATTTTATTAAGTGTTTTAATCATAAATGGATGTCATATCTTGTCAAATGCTTATTCTGTATCAATTGATATAATCGTAATTTTTATCTTTTATTTTGTTTATGTGGTGTATTATATTGATCACTTTGCATATGTTGAACCACCCTTGTGTCCCTGGGATGAACCTCACTTTATCATGACATATATCCTTTTAATGTATTGTTGTATTCAATTTGGTAGACTTTTGTTTCAGGTTTTTGCATCTGTATCCATTAGAAATATTGGTCTGCAATTTTCTTTTTTTGTGTTATTCTTACCAGGTTTTGGTATCAGGGTAATGTTGGGCTCATAAAATGAGTTAGGAAGTGTTGCCTCTTCTTTTATTTTTTGGAAGAGTTTGAGAAGGACAGGTGTTGATTCTTCTTTGAATGCTCGGTAGAATTCACTGCTGAAGCCATCTAGTTCTGGACTTTTGCTTTCGGGAGGTTTTGGATGACTGATTCAATTTCCTTACTGTTGATTCATCTATTTAGATTTTCCAGTTCTTTGTGATTCAGTGTAGGAAGGCTATATGTTTTTATGAACTTGTTTATTTCTTCTAGGTTATTGAATTTGTTAGCATATAGATCTTCAAAGTATTCTTGTACGATCCTTTGTATTTCTGTGGTATCTGTGGTAACTTCTCTTTCATTTCTGATTTTATTTGTGTCTTTTCTCTTTTTATTTTAGTGAGTGTAGCCAAGAATTTGTCAATTTCATTAATGTTTTCAAAGAATGAGCTCTTCATTGCATTAGTTTTTTCTATTGTCTTTTTGGTCTCCAGTTCATTTAACTCTGCTCTAATCTTTATTATTTCTTTCCTTCTACTGACTTTGGGTTTCATTTGTCCTTCTTTTTCTAGTTCTTTAAGGTGTAATGTTACGTTGTTTATTTGGGATATTTTTTTGTTTCTTGAGATAGGCCTGTAATGATGTAAATTTCACTCTCATTACCGCTTTCGTTGTATTCCAATAATTTTGATACAGTGTATTTTTATTCTCATTTGTTTCTATGTATCATTTGATCTCTCCTTTTATTTTTTCTTTGACCCAGTTGTTCTTTAATAGCATGATGTTTAGTCTCCCCATATTTGTGGGTTTCCCTGCTTTCTTTTTGGCAGTTGATCTCCAATTTCAAAGCCTTGTGATCAGAGAAAATCTTTGGTATGATTTCAATTCTCTTAAATTTGCTGAGATGAGTTTTATGTCCCAACATATGGCCTATTCTTGAGACTGTTCAGAGTACACTAGAAAAGAATATATAGTCTGGTGTTCTAGAATGAAGTGCTCTATAAATGTCAAGTATGTCCATTTGGTCTAATGTGTCATTTAAGACTGACATTTTCTTACTGATTTTCTGTTTGGATGATCTATCCATAGCAGTCAATGGTGTATTTAGGTCCTCTACTATAATTGTGTTTTGGTCAATTTCTCTCTTTAGTTTTGTTAGTAGTTGCTTTGTATATTTTGTTGCTTCCTGATTGGAGGCTATATATATTGATAAGTATTATAGCTTCTTGTTGTATTGTCCCCATTATCATTATGAAATGTCCTCTTTGTCTCTTGTTACTTTTTTTATCCTGAAGTCTGTTTCATTTGATATAAGTATAATACACATGCTTTTCTCTGGATACCACTTGCTTCGAGTATCAATTTCCACCCTTTCATTTTGAGTCTATATTTGTCCTTGTAGCTGAGATGTGTCTCTTGAAGAAAGAATTCTCAGCATATGGTTGGGTTTTTGGTTTTTTTTTAATCCAATCTGCTACTCTGTGCCTTTTAATTGGTGAATTCAGTCCATTTACATTTAGGATATGAGGATTTTCCATAGGCATTTTATCTTTTGTTTTCTGGTAGGTTGGTGTCTCCATGATTTCTTTGGCTTTTTGTTACTGGTCTCTTATTTTAGTGTGTTGGTATTCTATGATTTTTCCCTCTGTTTTTTTTTCTTTTTTTATGTTATTTATCTCAGTTCTGGATTTTTTTTTGAGTGGTTACCATTAAGTTTATGAGAAAGAAAATGCTATATATAGTTCTTCTTCTTCAGCATACTTCTTATCTCCATTCCCCTCTGTAGATTCAAACCTTTACATTCTCCCTTTTTATGTTTCTGTTGCCACAAGTTATCCCTATTTATGCTGTGAGTTGATTTCTGAGTTGCAGTAACAAGTTGTCTTTTTCTTCTCCTTTTCCTTTTTTTTAAATGTTTTTTTCTTTACTCTTTATGTTATGTTTAAGTGTATAGTGCCCTATTTTGTGGGGTTGCCATTTCCTGCTTCTGTCTGTCTATTAGTAATCTTGCTCATGGTTTTTTATTCTTTTGATTTTTTTGTTTCAGGTTGAATAGCCTCCTTCAGTGGTTCCTGTAATGTCGGTTGTGTGTTAGAAAATTTCCTCTTCTCTACGTCTGGGAAGGTCTTTATTCCTCCTTCATATCTAAAGGATAGCTGTGCTGGATATATTATTCTTGGCTGATAATTTCTCTTTTTTAATAGTTTGAACACTTGATTCTACTCTCCCCTGGCTTGTAGAGTTTGTCCTGAAAAGTCTGATGATAATCTAATGGGCTTCTTCTGATAGATTAGTGCTTTGTTTCCCTGGCTGCTTTGAGAATTCTTTCTTTGTCATTAGTTTTTGACAGCTTCAATATAATGGACCTTGAAGAAAGCCTGTTTGGATTAAGGTAATTACCATATTTTGCTGTGTACACACTTTTTTGCCCAAATTTGTGAGGGAAAAATAAGGATGTGCATTACACATGAGTAATACTAATTCTATATCTATATAAATGTTTTTAATTTCTTTATTTATGCTTATGAGTTAAAAGTTTAACTAGAAATCAATAACAATATCCACATGTAAAATAATACCCTGAAATATAATAACCAGTTTTGTTGAACTTATGATGAACTTGCAACCACGAAGAGTTCTTGGCTTCTATGATGCATAAATATTGTCAATTTGTTACTGGTACATAAAATTTCTTATACCTTGTATCTGTTCTTGTGTTTTGAAATTATTTGTTTCTTAAAATTTCTTGTACCATAATATGTTAAAAAATAAATACTAAAATTCCTTTATAAAACAAAAAACAAGTACCTAAATGTAAACAAATAAAAATTTGAATTAAAAAATTAAAATGAAAGAAATTTTTCTCTGAAAGTTTAGGCCAAAAATGTGGGAGCACATTATACATGGCAAAATAGGGTAGGTGTTCTGTTTGCTTCTTGGATTGAAGGATCCAGTTCTTTCCACAGGTTTGGGAAGTTTTCATTGACTATTTGTTTGAATATACTCTCTGTTTCCATCTCCCTCTCTTCTTTTTCTGCTATGCCCATTATTCTTATGTTGCTCTTTCTGATGGGGTCAGAAAGTCCTTGTACAGTTCCTTCATTTCTTTTAACTCTCAAGTCTCTCTCTTTTACCATCTGTGTCATTTCCAGATTTCTATCTTCAATATCACTAATTTTTTTCTCCATCTGGTCAGCTGGATTTTTCATTTTTCATTTCATTTATTGAGTTCTTCATTTCCAGGATTTCTATTTGGTTCTTTTTAAAAATTTCAGTCTCTTTGGTAAAAATATTCATTTTGTTTGTTAATTTTGTTTCTGAGTTCATTAAATTCCTTAGCTGAGTTTTTTTGCATCTTGTTGAGTTTTTTCAGAACTGCAATCTTGAATTCTCTGTCACTTAACTCACATATTTCCATGTCTGTAAGTTCATTTTCTGGAGGCTTTTTGTTTTCTTTCTGAGCTGCCTTGTTAGCTTGATTATTCATGGCAATTAATGATTTATTATTTCTCTTCATGGGTATCTACAGGAATGGGTTCTGCAGCAGGTTGATATGAAGAGGTCTTTTTTTTTTTTTTTCTTTCCAGTAGGTTTTCCTGGAATGTTTTATTTTCTCACCCACAGCAGCCTTGTATTTTCTCTCATGCTGTAGTGTTTTATTTTTTCTTGCATTGTTCCAGCTTTTCACGTGTTGGGGAATTTCTTGAAAGGTGGGCTCCTCCTCTGTGAGCAGGTCACCTGGATCTCAGGGCACTGCCTCCATGGGAGTATGTGGAGGACGATAGAGTTCTGAGCTTCTGAATCCCCAGTGTTGCCCCTGCAGCCCCATGCAGAGCCTGTGTGTCTCAGTGGCTCTGGTGGCCCCCACAGGGATCTGCCCAGAAAGGTGGGGCCAGGTTGGGCTGTGAGAGGAGGCTGGTGAGTTTGTGGGTCCAAGCAATGGTGACTTCCAGACCACAACTGTCTCGCCCTTACAGTTTCTTCCCTATCTCAAGAATTAGCCACATTGTGTCTGCAGCTGCAGGGCTGTTTCTCCAGTTTTCAGGGCTGTAGATATTCTGTTCTTTAATATGACACTGAAACCAGAGGGCAACCGAGTCCAGGGCTCATGCTGCCTGTGCCACTCAGCCAGGAGACTGACTGACACAGAAGTTGAGTTATTTAGAATAAGTGTTCATTATCAGAGCAACAGGGATCTGACAATGCAGCAGGTTAGCACCTTCAAAAACTGCCTTAACATTCTCAGACTGGTTTGGGGTATTTAAGGAAAAATCTGGACATTCCTCCAGAGGCTACTTGATGGTTCCGTGGGTTTGCATGGAACTTTCCCTCTGGCAATGTGATTCTCTGGTGGCATCAGCAAACCAGGAACAATGATGGGAGTGGTCTGAAAAGAATTCTAGACCATTGAGATTGTGATTAATAATCCTAAGGGTATTAATAATAAGTTTCAGGGTAATTTCCTAAAACAGGGAGCTGGGTGGGACAGGGGACACTCTGAAATCAAGCCTCAGGGGGTTGATCTATTGTTAAACTATAGGTAAATCAAGGAAAGGTGAGGGTGGGGTTGCAGCGAGGCCTCTACTATGGGGGTCCCAACTGGGCCCTGCTTCAACACTGCTTCTGTTTCTCCTGGAGCCCACTTCTAACACTGGGATGGTGGGGACAGGTGGCCAGCCTCCGTGTTTTTGTTTTCTGCCTTGAAGTGAAGGCTTAAACCACAGTTCTCACCCTCACCCTCCTGTATTTGGTCTGTGCTCTGAAGTCTTTGCCCTGAACATTGGGTTCAGCTACATTATATGCTGATCCTTCAGGAAGGACTGTGGGCCATAGGGAGTGTTCCTGCAGCTTGGATTCTTCCCTCTCTCAAGACTGCAGTGAGCTCTGGACTGCAGCCTACAGCCCGCATCTCTGCACTTTCCCTTTCCGTTTTCCCTTTTCCCTTGCTCGCCCAATTTTCCCACCTTCAGATGACTCAATGCATGAATCTCTCAGACATGCTTGTGTGTTGCTTAGGTTATCCTTTGTTGAATTATAGCTGTTTAATTTTTTCTAACTTTCAGGGGAGATTTCATGAAGCACTCCTCACGCTGCCATTTTTGTGATGTATATTGCAAATAAGATTGCTGACTGAGTGTGTGGGCAGAGCTGAGGAGATGAGATGAATCTGTAACAATTTTAAGAGTGGAGAGCTCACAAAACAGAATGATAAAGCCTGATGGTACCTGCTATTCAATACAATCTATCTCAAAAGCAAGTTTTGAAATGGTTCCTTATACTAGTATATCCAGGGACTCCCTGGGTTCTCTAGCTACCCTTTTAGGAAAACAGCATTCTCTAAACTATAGGATTTATTTTATTGCCTCTCTTTTCATGTGTCTTCTCCAAAATGTTCCTAGAGCATTGTGAGTCTTTCCACTAGCTTTATCACAGGCCACCATCCCTACCTAAAACCAGGAGCTATAAACCCCTTAAAAGGCCAACAACCCTTTTTTTTTTGGAGTAAATAGGATGGAAACAACTCCTCTCCACTCAACCCTTTGCCAACTTGTTCCCTTAATCTCCTCCAAACCAACACACTGACTATGATCTATGAAATTTCTTTATTGAAGAGTTAGAGAAGAGAATTATAATGTAGGAGGGTAAAAAGCTAATAAACGCTAAACTTCATTGAGTGCTTACCACAGGTACTGTGCTCACCACAATACTGAGAACTCTACAAGCATAATTGTGTATAATCTTTACAACAGCCCTTTGGGATAGGTATTATTATGATCTCAACTTTACAAAAGAGGAAACCAAGACCCAGAGAAATTTAGCAACTTCCTTAGAGTCACACTTACACTGAGTGGTACAGTTAAAATTTGAGCCCAGGGAGTGTGGCTTCAGAGCCTGCATCCCCATGCACTGTGCTGTCTATAGACTCTCTCAAAGGAACAACTGAGACACAGACCTTCCCAAGGAGGCCTTCCATTTCTCCCCATGCCCTAAGGTGGCTTTCCTGCCCTGTTGCTTGGGCCTTTTCTTCCTAGGCTCCTTCACCTTCAACTCTATCTATGCAAAGCTTCCACTTCTTTCCCTGGGGAAACTTCACCATGTCCCACCAGAATAGCCTCCGCTCCATGTATCTTTGTCTATTCTCTATACACTATCCCCAAAGTGAGTTCAATGAGCTTGAATAATATCCATAGCTTCAGGCAAATAAGAAGTGTTGCTCATCAATGCTCAGGCTTTGGAAGGGGGTATTCCAGATTCATAAATGTGAACACAGACTCCATATCTCCCTCCCCAAATTTCCTTTCCATTGTGCACTTACCAGTTCATTTACTGAATGATTTATTAAAAACAGTTTTATCTCTCAAAAATGTACATTAATTTAAAAAAAAAGAAAAAGAACAGACTTTGTTTCTAGAGCAGTCATATATTTACAGAAAAATTAAGCAGAAAGTTCAGAGTCCCCTGAAGACCTCTTCCCCTTTGCCACAATTTCCCCTATTTGCATTAGTGTGGTGCATTGATTACAGTTGATGAACCAATATTAATACATAATATTGATACTAACTGAAGTCCATAGTTTACATTAAGTTTCACTTTTTGTGATGTACAGTTCTATGGGTTTTGACAAATGAATCATGTCATGCATTTACCATTACAGTATCATACAGGCATTAATTTCTCTTTCAGGGATAGTTTAGATTCATATCATATTGATGAAGGAATTTTTCTTGATCACCTAAATATCTGTCTCTGTATTGAAATCAGTGGATCCCCACTTTTATGGTGAGGACTTTTGAATGTCCTTCCTGCTTTGAAGGTGGTTTCTCATGGCATTCCTAAAGAATTATTGAGTATTACATAATACTCCCTCCAGAGTATTATGTTATGTGCACTGTAAAGCTTTCCTAAAATCATAAAAACACCGAGTTCCAAACACACTCGGCTTCAAAGGTTTTGGATCTAGTGTTGTGGACCTGTATTACCTAATATCCCCAGCAGGGTCTGTGACAGCACCTCAGAATCAAGCACCTTAATCTCTGCACATAAATATTCATACCAAATGGGAAAAAGAGAGTTAAATACCTCCACATCAGTTTAAGATGAGTGGGTTTGTTTTGTTTTGTTTTGCCAAAGGGCAAATCTATCTATTTGTTTATCTATATAAAAGTTTCTCTTTACAAAGCATTTTGGATTTCAGAATCATAGATAAGGAATGATGGACCTAGACAATCCATGACAAAGTGGAATAAATGCCATTACAGAAAGGACTGTGGGCACACATCGGGGCAATTGGCTCACTTCTGTACCCCTTAGCTGAGGCTGATATCAAGGAGAAAGTGATAAGGGAACTGAACAGGTAGGGTATTAACTATTTTTATAAAAAACTTCTTAAGGTATATTAGTATATTTTGTTAAAAATGACAGGAATTCCAACTCAAAGAAGCTAAAACAACAAATGCTTCAGCTCATCTACTTGGAAAAGTCACAGAGGACTAGTATAAGGCCAGGCTTGACCCAGAAGCTCAGTGGTATTACCAAGGATTCACCTCCTTTTGAGGTCTCTGCTTTCCCTTGTGACTTCTTTGCTCTGTCAAAGTTGGCTTTCCTCATGGTTGCAAGATGACTGCCAGTAGCTCGTGGATCTACTCACACATGCTTCCCTACTCAAGGCCAGAAGAAAGAGAAAGCATTTCTCTTTTGGACAAGCTTAAGTCAGATGCTCATCTCTGTGGCCAGGGGATGGGAATGCAGTGGTTTGCTGAACCTAGGTTAGTAGTCTTCAAACTAGCTGTTGTATTCTTGAGGGTAAATGAAGCTCTTCAAAAGCATACACAGGCTTGGATAGTTCTAAGGCAATCTATTTCCATATATTCACTTTTCATACTCACTGTTGCCTAAAATTGAAAAAAACCTGAGAACCTGTCTGCAGGTGAGGCATTCAACCAGTTCTTTTGACTCTCTCTTTCACAATCGTCCCCCTCCCCAAAAAAGAGTCATATCTCACCCATCACCTATTGCTGCGTGCATTGACCTAAGGCATAAAAACCTCTAGGGCACATTCAGAAAGGACAGTTTTGAAATGCTGCTGTTGGATAAGCTCCTTTAACCAAGGCATTACGACTTTTCCTGTCTTATACAGATGTCCGTTAAAGAGTGAAACATGACTTAGAAAGCACGTACTAGACCCACCGTGGTCTGTTCTGAATTCAGGTATAGTATAAAGTGGAATGGTGGAACAGTTTCCATTTACAGCCCTCACATCTTCTTGCTCCCAACTGTGCTTAAAGAAAACACCATTCCAGAGGGAGAATTTTGTGACAATAAAGCAAAGGAGAATAAATGAGAAAGATTGAAAATGGTGGTGACTGATTTCTTGCTGCCTCCTCTACCAGTCTAGAAGTCAGAGGTGAGATGATTGCCATGAGAAACACTGGTGTTTGAATTAAAAAACAGAAAGAGGCTTTTCTGACAGAAAATAAGTCTATTTGCCTGCAGGTTTGACAAAGAGGTCTGTATTTGCCAACATGTTATATGATAGACATTTTCTGTAATTTCAGTGAATGAATGAAATCTGGTGTTCTAAGGTTTCTACAAAATACATTTAAAGCACATGATAAACATTTTATCTTAAAAATGTATTAGTAATGGTTTATTGAAATTAGCAATATTCCTATTTTTCCACACTCTTTCTGGGTATATCAGATTAAATAAAGCATCTCTTAGTGAAAGAATAACAAGTATAATTAATAGTCACTTGCTGTCTAGGTAAAGTCTTTTGAGGGAGTGAATGACTCTAACTGGGAAATAAGTCTGTTAGCAAGACATGTAATTTCCAAATCTTTGTTTCAAACAAATTAAAGAACAGTGTTAACTGACTTACTGATTGGTCATTAAAAACAATTTTTTAATAGACTGCTGTGTAATTTTAAGCTTATAACTTGTGTGCATAATAGTAAAATATTCATTTCTATGATAAAATTCCTTCTCTTTCTTCTATTTATTTATGTGAATGAGGTCTCAACACTTACATCTATAAAAAGAAAAAATAACAATAGAATTAATTCTAGAAACTGTCTATTTCTCAAAATTAGTAATATTTATCCATGGATTTATTAACTAATTAAAATATAAAAGCAGCCCCATTCATCTCATTAAAATGTCTTTCTAGTTCAATTTTACTACTTATATTTGGTCATTATTTATCAAAATATATCATATATTCATATTTTTATCAAAAATTTTACTTGCAATAATTGTAATAATAACTCAATGCAAAAAAGTTAACATCAAGAACCTTATGATCACAAGGAATAAGAAATTAATCTCAACTAATGGATATGTTTTATTGCACAGAGGAATAATAACTTGCTTAATAAAAGTAAAAAGAACATTACATTATGAAAAATTTGGGGGAGGAAATAAAATAGACATGTAATTTTTAAGTAATAAAAAAGAATAATGGAAAACTTGGCCTCATTTATGTTATTTAAATGTTGGAAACCAGTTGCCATAGTGTTTCAATTCAGCTGTATGCTTGTAAAAGGAGGAATTAATAGTTTTATTTTAAAATGTCAAAAGTCATATATAAAAGGTTACTTCTTTTGTAACCATCTAAAACTGATAATGAAAGATTATGGATATCAAACTAAAAATGTGCAAAGGGAAACATAGTTTTTCAAAATTCTTTTAATTGAACAAGAATAACAACAAATAAGCATGGTGGCTTTGCCACATGCCCCGTCTATCTCTGGAGGTAACAGGAAGAGAGTCACCTTCCCTGAAACTGTCTAGATACCCAACCAGGAATTAGAGAATACTGGGGAGGGAAGAAAGAGATTGGCTGATGCAACGGCAAGCAATCAAGTACAAGGGGAGAAACCATTTAAAGGTCAATGTGTGAAATCATGCGGTATTTTGTCTTTCTCTGTCTGACTTAAGTGAAATAAATGATTTCACTTATATGTGGAATTTTTAGAAAATCAAAGCAAATGAACAAACAAAAGAAAGCACACTCATAGAAAAAAAGAGCAAACTGATGGTTGCCAGAGGGGAGGAGTGTGGAGAGATGGGCAAAAAAGGTGAAGGGGAATATAATTAATAATAATGTGATAACTTGCCATGGCGACAGATGGTTACTAGACTTAGTGTGGTGATCACATCGTAAGTTATATAAATGTCACATCGCTATGCTGTACACCTAAAACTAATATAATACTGCATGCCAACTATACTTTAATAAAACAACAACAAAGCTCAATAGAGTCAAGGTAATTCCGCCTCCCCACCCCCTTTTTCTTCAATATGGTGCATATGTGCTTGTTTGAAGGCAGAGGGAAGAACCAGTGGTGACATGGGATCTAGAGGTCTAGTAGAGATGCTCTGGGGGAGGAAGGAAAGGGAAGGGATTTAGACAGAGAGACAGTGGGTGTGTGGTTTTGTAAATAGGTTGCAGCAACTGGCTCTGGCATCCCTGAACTTGAACTGCCGGATAGATGGACAAGCACAGCTGGTTACTGCTCAGCAGAGTCTCTTAGGGATTGCTGTGGTAACAGAGCAGATTTTTTTTTTTGCAAGGTCTAGCCACAACCCTACCCCCACACTACCTGAGAACAAAACCCATCTGTTGAAGCATTATTAAAAAGGTATTTTTCAAAGGATACAGAAGTCCAGTTATAAGACCAGTAAATTCTGGGAGTCTAATATACAGCATGGTGATTATTGTTAATAATACTGTATTATATACTCTCTGGAAGTTGCCAAGAGAGTAGATCTTATATGTTCTCCCCCTAAAAAAGAAATTGGTAATTATGTGACACGATGGAGGTGTTAGCTAATGCTAGGGTGGTAATCATTTTGCTATACATAAATGTGTCAAATCAACACATTGTACACCTTAAACTTACATAGTTATATGCCAATTGTATCTCAAAAAAAGTGGGGGGGGGGAAGAAAGAATCTTGTTGACCGTGCTCAGACATGCCTCCACAAATAAAAACACATTTCCAGGGCATAAGACTGGGCCTTTGAATGAACCTTTTCTTGATTTTTCAAGCAGCATCCATTACTGTAATTTAAACAGATGGGCTGCTGGTAAATCATGCCTATGGACGTGCCCAAGTGTCCTGTATCTTTGTATGAAGATAGCATGTTTATTTTTAAACTATTTATTGAAATATAATATAAACATGAAAAAGTAAACATGTCATAAGATTACAGCTTGAGGGCCAGTCGACTGTCTTGTTGGTTAAGAGTTGGCTTGGGAGCACGAGCTCTGAGCAGCAGGGCTGCTGGTTCGGATCCCAAATGGGACACTGACACTGTGCTCTCTACAGCTAAGATGGTGAACAACAGCTTGACCTGGAGCTGGGCTGCTGTGAGTTGCCAGCGACAGTGTAGGCTGCAGCGGGGCTGTACTGGGTTGCCATAAGCTACCATGAGCGGCTGGCAGCCAGCGTGAGCTTCCATGAGCCGCTGTGAGCGGCCATCCAACGGCCAGCGACCAATCTGCCTCAGCCAGGAAGAGCGCAATGATAATACCAACATGCGTCAGTGAAGCGATGTCCTCCACAACTAGACTGAAGAACAAAAGGACAGAAACTTGTCTGTTCCCCTTCCCCGATTCCCCAACGCTGTTCCCTCCCCCAATTACCCAATAAAATCTTAAAAAAAAAAAAAAGATTACAGCTTGATAAATTTTTACTAACTGAACATACCAGGTGTGTGTTCAGTTAATTGGCACCCAAGTCAGTTAGTTAGCACCCAAGTCAAAAACGAAACACCACATCAGCAGCACCGCAGCAGCCCCCTTCACATATTAATCTGATGTTTAAACTTAATCCAGTTTAGGCCTGAGGTTACCAAAAAAAAAAAAAAGTAGTCTGGTTTTGAAATAATATGATGGCAATTTTAGAGTAAGCTGTTTTCTTGGTTATGTGAGTATTTAACTACTAGAAAATTGATTTCAGAAACATTTTGGCCCCTAAGAACCACAACTTTAAGCAAAAATCCAAATTGCTCATAGCGATAATTTTCATTCTTTGGAACATCAGCAGAATCTGTCAAATGAAATGGTAAATTGGTGAGAAGTAGAGCATGTGGGTCTTTATTAAGCAGCACTGAATGAACAAAGAAGCACAATGTTAAATATCAAAACAATGGAGACTGTACCTTAGTCATTTGATTCAGGACACTATTTTATATATATGCTGTATGAGGGATACAAATCTGTTAATAGCTTTTTAAAGGTTTACTTTGTAAAGGTGATAATTATTGGAGAAAAAACAGGTTTTCTTTTTACCTTATTTTATACTAGTAACAATGTCAATAGCATCTAGTCAGTAGTATCTAGTTTCATATTTTTATAAAGCATATGTTCATTTTAATTATTCCAATTATTTCCTTTTTATTTGTATAGCTAGATAGATCTAGTTATCTATCATCTATCTATCATCCATCTATCTATCATTTATCTATCATTTATTCATCATCTTTATTACATCCAATCAATGTAAGTATGCTTTTGTAGATGGAAGGTAGGGCTTGTGAGCATGGACATGGTACCTGTGTTTTTAAACATCAGTGGATAGCTACAGTTTTAGAGTTATTTTTTTCTGGGGTAAGGTATAAGCTGTTGAGGATTGGAATGGAAAGAACAGGATGGGGGAGGAAAAGATAGGAAACTGAAAGTTCCTGAGGGTTACTTCTGCTGAAGTTGTTTATCAAACCAGGGGACCAGGTGGCCAAGCTGAGGTGGAGGGACACTCCTCCCATGTCCCTGGCTCCCTTAGCCACGCCTGGGCTCTGCTGGGACTGAGGATTGGGAGAGTATTTGTCACTGGCTCACCTGCTTCCCAGGATTTGGCACTTTCCTGTTCCCTATCCTCCAACTATGCACTGGCTCCAGGGGTCTGTACGTGTCCAGGCCACGTGTCTGTATGTGTACATTTATTCATGAGTGCACACTCTCATCCTACCACACACTATCAGGAAAATGGCAAACATGGACGTTTGTTTGGCTGAATAGCAACAGTAGCCAAAGAAGTCTGGTGAATACCAACTTTTTAAAAAAATTGTTATGACCTCTTAACACAGTTTTAAATGCAGTATTGCTGAAATGGCAACTCACCATTTCCCCTGCCCCCAGGCCCCAGCAATCACCATTTTACTCTCTGCTTCTATGAGTGTGACTATTTTAGATTCCTCATACAAGTGGAATCATGCAGTATTTGTCGTTTTGTGACTGGCTTATTTCACTTAGCATGATGTCTTCAAGGCTCATTCATGTTGTCGCATATGGCAGAATTTCTTTCTTTTTAAGGCTGAATAATATATATATATATATATAATCACATTTTCTTTATCCATTCATCCATCAATGGGCATTCAGGCTGTTTCCACATCTTGGCTACTGTGAATAATGACACTATGAACATGGGAGTGTAAATACCTCTTTGAGGTCCTGATTTCTATTCTTTTGGATAAATACCCAGAAGTGAGGTTGCTGGATCATGTTGTAGTTCTATTTTTAATTTTTTAAGGACGCTCCATACTGTTTTACAGCTTTTCCATTTGTGAATATGTGATATGCTTACTTAAGTTACTTAAGTAACTATCTCATTGCAATATGGTCATCATGGGTATAATTTCTATCTCTCAAGAAATACCTATGCCAGTAATTGTGACATTCTAGGCTCTTAACTTTTCATAAAAAAAAGAACTTGAATATAAGAAAGGAACTTGAATATTGGAAAGATTTTGCTCTTTGATTCTCAAAAAATGATTTTTTTCTATCACAGGTAGTTCAAATCTGTTTTTCTTTTTCAATGTGTTTTAAACTCAACATCAGGTTTATTACTTTTTGCCTTCATTTAAATTTCCATTCAAGGTAATTGAAATGTAATGAATGATTCTTGACACTCTGCCACTCTCTGTCAAAATGGACTGTTGGAAATGCAGCATTTTAAGGGGGAAAGTTTGCACACACGGTAACTGTGGGATTGTATCAGCACCCTGTGGAACAGAAACAGTAGGTTTCAGAATTGTAGGTTACTAACATGAGAGCTCAAGAAAGTTACACATGTGTTTCTGTTAATGGAAAAGTGTGAGGGTGACTGGTCATTGGAGACCAAGTAAAGTACAGAGGAAGGTGTTAAGGCAGCAGATTGGAGAAGTCAGAGGGAGGAGGCCGGTGGGAATAGGAGATCAGAGTAGATTTTATGAGGGAGGATACAGATGGTGAGCGTGTAGGGCTCGGAGGAAGAGGCAGACAGGAAGAAATCAGAGAAAGGGAAATAAGATGAGAGGTGATCCCTGGAACATGAGAGGAGAGGACCTGATGATACTGTAGTTTGCAGGGATGGAAGGGGAGCTGAGGTCAGGGGTGGCAGGATAGATAGAAAAGGAGGAATGGGGCAGTGACATTAGTCTTCAGCAAACCCACCAGCCTGGAGAATTACGACCTTGAAATAACTCCCATGGAAATCTAGCATGTCTGGAAAAGTAATTGGATATAGAGCACTGTCAGTTTACTGAGTCTCGGGAAAGGCATGAGCTTAATTTCCTGACTTGTGAATAAACATTTTAATTTTACTCTCCTAAGAAAAATTAAGGAACTCTATCTCATCCACTTAAGTCTAAGCCACAGAACTGAAGGCACAGTCCTGCTGCAAAGCAAAGTGAGTCCACTGTTTTTAATCAGCTTAAAAGAATATTTTCATTTGTCAAGTATTCCAATAGTAGTACATAAGAATATGGGTATTGTATATTTTGCTAATAACTAGTGATAATTCTATTAGACAACCACCTTACCAGAATAACATGTCTTGTGCAGAGTATTCTTCTTTATTAATCAATTCATCAAAATACAAGGGTCTTAGTTAGCCAAAAACTTAAAATATCCCAGCTGAAATGTTCCCACTGTTACCTTCCCAAAAGAATGACATAAATTCATATGAAGGAGAAATACCTCGGTTTAATAAATGAAACATTTCTGCTAATAATGAAAGGAAAATGTCCTTATTTCTTCTAGGGTTTGCAGCGTTCTGGTGTGTCCTGAGCACAGAAGTGCTAAGTAGATTGTTGCCCTTGAGAGTCTCACCATCAGCTTGGTGAAAGATGATTTGTGTTGAATGACAAACCACCTTCATCTGGAACTTGTAAATTTGAGCCGGGGACACATTTGTCACATAGCAGCCTTGAAGTAAACAGGTTGGTTGCTCCCCCAGAAATAGGATTTTCATTAGCTGAGGGGGTTAGATTAGATGATCTTCCTGGTCTGGTACAGCTAGAGTCCTCTGTGGTCATTCATTTGCCCGCCTTTAAAGATGCCTGTGGGAAAGGACTCCACTCATCTTGGTGGTGGTATAGACTGAGGCAGCATCTTTAAGAGGGCAACTTGGGAGTAACTATCAACACTTACAATGCACAAATCTATTGACCAAGCAGTGCTACTTCTAGAAATTTAACTTGTGTACTTGGTTTCATAGGTATATATGTGTGTGTGTGTGTGTGTGTGTGTGTGTGTGTAATTTTAAGAAAGAAAAAACTGTATTAATTGTAATACTCAATATATACCAATAACAAAAGATGAATACAAGTCACATTTGACTTCTGCAATTACAAGAGGTGCTCAAAGTGGTTACCATCAGCATCCAGACACTTCTGAGTACGGCAAACTGCTTGAGCATAGATAACATCTCTTAAAATGTGTATACATTTTTCTGGCAATTTTGCATATATATACACAATTTTATATATGCATATATATACAATATACATATATATGCAATTTTGTAATAGGAAAAAAAAGTGGAAAACAACATATAGACCCATCAGTGAAAGACTGAATGAATGTATGATAAATACCCATCCAATGAAATACTAATCACTATTAAAAAGTATGAGATAAATCTACGAGTGTTCATCTGTATGTGTGCTTACCTCCATGAGGGCATATATTTTTGTCTTTTTTTCCTTCCAGCACTTAAAACAGTACCTGGAACATAATGGCTGGTAATAATTTTTTAAGTGAATAAAGAGATGACGAATGAGTTTTTAGAATGAGCCTACAGGTGCCTATTAAAAATGCCTGAAGAGCACTATTTCCCAAGGCATTTCATAATTCGATCCTTGGTCTCTCACAGTTGCAATTGCAGGAGATATGAATATTTTATGCCGCCCTGCCCTTGAAGAGTAGATGCTTTTGTTTAGTAGTGATGAAGTTTAATCCCAAATCCAGGTGACGTCCCCTGGGGTTGCAGAGGTGGAGGCAGGGGAAGAGCCGCCAAAGCACCACTGCAAAGTGTTCCAGTTCAGAGCACCCCACAAGCGGAGCTCACCGGCTGCAGGCAGCTTTGACTGGGTTTGAAAACTGAATAGGAGAGGAATTGCCAGCTGTTCCATTTGAAAACATTTAACTTGATTCCTTGTTTAGTTTAAACACAAACTCTGTAGCTCAGCAAAGTTTCTTCCTTAAATGAGACAAAATATTTCAAAAGAATATGTTTTCAATGAGCATGATGGAGTTATATTTTTTCATATCAAGGAGTTTGAAGATATATTCTTAGTGAAAAAAGAGTAATTTCAAAAATGTTCTTTTTCTGAATTAATAATCTAAAAGACTTAAAATCCTAACATTAATCTAATTGCTTACCCCTATTATGGTAGCTGGAAAGCATGATTTCATTCCCTTTTGCTATTTTATTTCTTTGCCACATGTTTAGTTTTATTTTCCATTCTGTCCATTTCAATAGAATACCTGGGGATACACTCTTAAAGGAATTTGAAATAGCCTTGCAGTCCCTAATCCTTTATTAGAAGATGTCATAAAGCCTAATGAATATAACCACACCTGTTAGTTAAAGATACATGTTACAGAAAATAAAACTGCCACTCGTTTTCCTTTACATGTCATGAGAGCATTTAAGGATTTGTTTCAAAAGAACTGCTGAAAATATGGAAACTTGACATCATCATAAAACTTGCTGAGATGCTGGATTTACAAGCACACTCTCTCAGCACCCTTGTTGCAGTAGATTAGTCAATCTTGGCTGCCTGTTATAGCCAATGAAATTCATATGCCTCTGGTGTAGTCTGATTTAGAAACTTAGAAGAGTATAACTTCTGATTGACAGCTTTCAGGGCCATGATATTGATGCTGTATAGCCCTCTGTTTTGGGGGGACAGGACTGAAGGAGATTAGCCACGTTATCACTTACTATTAGCTAGACCCTGCTTTCATCTCTGTACTGTCTTAATAGATTAAAGGGAGACTGTGAAGAAATGTATTGGAAGTTTGGACTTCTTCACATAAATGGACCCAAAAGGAACATTTGTCTATTTATTCTGTGGTAGCAATTCCTTTTCTATGACTTTCAGTCAAACACACTTTATTTTTCAAATATACTTCATTTTGAAAAACTTTAGATTTACAGAAAATCTGGAAAGATAGTACAGAGAGTTCCCAATATGTCCCAGGCTCAGTTTCCCCTATTAACATATTAGCATGATACATTTGTTACAATTAATAAAGCAATATTGATACATTATTATTAACTGAAGTCCATGGTTTATTCAGATTTCATTAGTTTTCACCTAATATTCGTTTTCTGTTCCAGGTCCCATCCAATTACATTTAGTTGTCATGTTTCTTTAGGCTCCTCTTTAAGCTCCTCTGACAGTTTATGAGAGTTTCCGTGCTTTTGAGGACCTTGGCAGGTTTGAGGAGTACTGGTCAGGTATTTTACGGGTACCTCTCTATTGTCCAATGTTTTTGTTACAATTAGACTATGGTTATTGGTTTGAGGGATTAAGATCACAGAGGTAAAATGCCATTTCCTATTAATGTTGACTTTGATCACCTGGCTGAGGTAGTATTTGTTAGGTTCTCCACTCTAAAATTATTCTTTTTACCCCTTTTCCATCTGTATTCTTTGGAAGGAAGTTACTATAGGCAGCTCACACACAAGGAGAGTGAGGTTATGCTCCCCTGTGCTCCAGGGCAAAGTATCTACATAAATTACTTGGAATTCTTCTTCATGATAAATTTGCCCTTCTCCCGTATCTGTTAATTTAACCAACAATTTATCTACATACGTATAGATATTTATTTTATACTTTGGATTATAATCCAATACTACTTTATTTTGTGGCTCAAATTTTTCCAACTTTGGCCATTGGGAGCTCTTTTAGTTGGCTGCTGTGTATTTCTGACGTACTCCCATTACTGTACGTGTGTGTGCGCGCGCGCGCGCGCGCGCGTGCGTGTGTGGTGGGGAGTGGGTTGATTTGTGTTAGCACTTCCTTACTTTCTAGCACCACAAGATGCTCCAGGCTCATCTTCTATATTTCACTCCCTAATCCTTTACTCAGCATTTCTCAAAGGAACTCTGGTTCCTTTAATTGGGGAATGGTGTTAGAAACCAATACCTGGGCTCTCAGTGTGCTTGTTGCTCCTGGGGTGTCATTTCTTTTAGGCCTTTTCAGCTGACATAGCAAAGAAATATATGGGTGAATACTAACCTGTGTACATATACATATAACCATCTATGTATTAAGCTAAACATGAGTTACTCCTGATGAATTTCATTCCAACATTGGATCATCCTGGCCTCCTTCCTTTGCTTGTCTGTAAACTCTCACTCCAAGAGGGAGAACCCTGGGTCCCAACATTGGCCATTCATTTAATTGTTCCATTTCAGTGTACCTGTAAAACAGCATCAGAATTATTATCCTGTATCCCATGGGAAACAACTTTATCAACTAGAATACAGTGCTTACGGGCTGGTCCTTTTGCTTTTAGTCTTACAGACTCTATCCATTCTCAAAATTACTTAGATCATCTTTCTCCTCCCCTCCCCCCCCATTGGTGATATTGTTTCATAGAGTTGTAATATAGCTATATTCTCTTGTCTTAGTCTGCCTTCCTTACTGGAATCCCCTGATCTTCTAAATGATTTTTTAAATTTCATTTGTTAAGGTTCACTCTCTGTGCTGTAAGTTATATGGGCTTTGACAGATGCATAATATCAGTTATCTACCATTATAGTATCGTACATAATAGTTTTACTGGCCTAAAACCCCTGTGTTTCACCTGTTCATGCT
This sequence comes from Hipposideros armiger, assembly GCF_001890085.2. Taxonomy (NCBI): domain Eukaryota; kingdom Metazoa; phylum Chordata; class Mammalia; order Chiroptera; family Hipposideridae; genus Hipposideros; species Hipposideros armiger. The sequence goes on along the minus strand of NW_017731572.1, from coordinate 1,699,307 downwards.
ACCTCTTCTCCCTGAGTCCTTGGTAATCACTGCTTTCTACCATCTCTATAGTTTTGCCTTCTATAGAATGTCATATAATTGGAATTATACAGTATGTAGCCTTTTCAGATTGGTTTCTTTTCCTTAGCAATATGCATTTAAGGTTCCTGCATGTCTTTCTGTGGCTTGATAGCTCATTTATGTTTATTGTTCAGTAATATTCCATTGTATGGATGCACCACAGTTTGTTTATCTATCCCCTTATTGAAGGATATCTTAACTGCTTCCAGTTTTGGGTGATTTTGCACAGTTGTTATAAACATTCATGTACAGGTTTTTGTGTGGATATGGTTTTCAAATTAATTGGGTAAATAGATTTGTATAAATCAATTCACTTCTGACACAAAAGTCAAAGAGAGATGTGACTATTTTAATCTAACAATGATGGAGAAGGAAAAATCACTTTTTAATGGTTTACTATTCTTTTAGTTTCTGTCCAACTTCTTAAAATTGCCATGCTATCAACATTTATTTTATTCTTCTGCCCACCACCACCCTTAGTCTTAACTATACTATACTACTTAACTTAACAGTACTAGCATTCAGCATATGGTTAGGACTGGGTAGTTTTTAATAATATCATATTTGAGTATAAGTATCTTGAGTATGATTGACATAATGATGAACAAAGATGGTCCTTTCCTGGCCATCCCCTAAGCAAAAACTGCATGTTGCAAGAAGCTTCGAATGAAGAATTCTCCAGTGGAAATGCTATGACCCATTTTGGGCTCCTACTTAAAGGGGTGGAGGTCTGAGTTCTGCCAACATTTTAAGCTCATTTTTGTCAGTGTTCCCCTTCCCTTCCTTCTAGTCTCCTGAGTAGTGTTATCATCATACCAACATCCAAGCCTCCCACTGATAATAGGCTCCTACTGTGACTGGGGAGAGAGAGCGGCAATTCTCAGCATTTGTTGAATTGTGGTGTTTGCTTAATGCTGGGTACTGGAGAGGTGAGACATAAGGCCACCAGATCCATCTGGGGACTTTTGCTACACTCAAGGGCAGGAGTCACACGTAACATAATATCAAGAATTTAGAGTCACCATATAGAAACCCAAAGACAAGCCCTTCCAAACCAGAGAGTATAGGTTACATTTGGAAACTCACTGTCACTGCCTTTTCTAATATTCCTACTATTTGTTATAATTAGTGATTTGTTATGGTGATAAAAAATGTAATTGGGAATGGTTTGTGCAATAATAATTATATATATTTATTTCTATAGGTCCTGACCTGTGTAAACCTCTGTCAAAATTTACTCCTTCAGTTTGTACTTGAGAATCCATTGCCTTTTCCCAGGACTTCAGCAAATATAATTTTGTAAGAAAAGTTTCCAAAAATTCTGTTTGTTAGACTGATCTATGCAATCCCTGGCTACCTTGGGAACCCACAGAAGCCAAAACTACTAAGGAAAGGCTGGAATTCCTTAAAGTTCTATTATGAAAGCTTTCATTCCAAATCTCTATCAGATTATGATTTGTAGTCTAAATTTAAAGCACATAATTGGCTAAATCGCCTTATTTTTTTTTAATTTATTTTATTTTTTCTTTTTAAAGATTTTATTGGGGAATTGGGGGAGGGGAACAGCATTGGGGAATTGGGGAAGGGGAACAGACAAGCTGCTGTTCTTTTGTTCTCAGTCTAGTTGTGGAGGACGTTGCTTCACTGGCCTATGTTGGTATTATCATTGCACTCTTCTCGGGTGAGGCAGATTGGTCACTGGTCACTGGACGGCCACTCATGGCGGCTCTTGGCAGCTCATGCCGGCTGCCGGCCAATCACGGTAGCTTATGGGAGCCCACTGCAGCTCCACTGCAGCCTACACCATCGCCAGCAACTCATGGCAGCCCAGCTCCAAGTCGAGCTGTTGTTCACCATCTTAGCTGTAGAGGTCACAGCATCACTGGCCCTAATGTGGGATCTGAACCGCGGCCCTGCTACTCGGAGCTGGCTTCCCAAGCCAACTCTTAGCCAACGTGCCACTCAGCCGACCCATAAATCGCCTTATTTTTAACATACGTATTTATACAGGTATTTTAAAGCCTCTTTAGTCATACACACCATGAGATACATGTTTAGCAAATACCAACATCCTTGTTTCTATAGGAAATTGCAACTGGCTCTCTTTGCTGATTAAATAAGATATTGACCTAAAAACAGAACATCAATCTCTAACTTTCCGACAATGACACCATTTGACTTGTTAAATAATTGCTAGTATTGTGAAATATATCATAAAAAAGAGCATGTACAAGACATGCGTTTAAATATTAACAATAAAAGTTTTCTCACCTTAGAGTCATGGTCTTTCAGAATCTGTAAGGACCTCATACACTTCATGCTGGGGTCTACAGAGGCTTCCTGATTCTCCATGGAGACCCAGCATCGGGATTGGTACCTGGTCCTACTGATTCTTGATCCAGTGGGCTTTTCATTGTTTTGCTATAAAATGTTATCGTATCTTAAAAAGCAAATATTTAACATTCATTTTGAACAAGGACCATCTTTCAAGTCAAAATAGATACCTAATGATTATTACCTACACCCATTTTCTACCTTTTTCAATTAATATAAACATTCCCTTTTTGTAGACCCTCCCAAGAGCAAAAGCCCAAACATTTCTATCTCACTTCATAATGAAGGAAGTGAGCAGGTAGAAGTGGTTTGTAAATACTAGATATTATGATCCCATGGCTTTTAAATAGAGGCAGATTCTAGCAGAGTTCTTAGAATCCCCTATATCCTGGTGCTACTCAAAGGTGGTCCATGGGTCAGAAGCATCAGCATTACCTTGGAGTTTGTCAGAAATCCAAAATCTTTGGCTCTGCCTCAAGATACTGAATCAGAATCTGTATCTATCAAGATTCCCAGGGTATTCATATGCACTGCAAAGCATGCTTCCTAGTCTGATGTCCAGGATGCATAGTTAGATGTTTGCCTCACTCACATTTAGGGCATAGAAAATTGTTTTCCAAATTCTAGTCTCGTAAGGAAATAAAAATGGAGTTTTCTAGAATGGTTTTGTCTCTTAACATACTGTTTCTTGTACATGCACAATTAATGTATCTCCTACAGAGAGTAGTTAGCCTCTCTATCTTTATCACCCTTCTACTTAGCCAGTTGAAGCTGTCCTGAGAGAAATGCCTAAGAGGAAGAGTCAGTCATGTCTCTCACTTCTGCAGGGCTGGGGGGCTGGGGATCAGTAACCTGTGAAACTGGAGATTACATCAAATAAGTTTAAATCAACTTCACTCAGTGTCATTGTTAAATGACAATTTTGAGAACACAGTGATAAAGTAAGTAAATATATTGAGTCAGAAGTAGAGGTCTTAGAAATGAAATGCTATACAATTTAACAGAAAGTATGACTCTCTAAAATTAATTCCTATGTCTGGACTTTTAATTGCCAATCCTATGTCAAATTCTGAGCTGTAAATCATGCATTTGATAGATCATGGCCTGTCAGCAAGTTGACTTGAAGTAGCAATTGAAATACATTCCGATATATTTTAAATACATTTTGAACAAGATGCTACAGCAGGATAAACACAGCAACTTTGATGTCCCTAGTCTAGGGTTTCTCAACCTCCACACTGACAAAGTAATTTTTTTGTGGTGGTTGGTGTGGGGTGTGGAGACCTGTGTTGTGCAATGTTTAGAAACATCCCTGGCTTTTCCTCACTAGACACCAGTGGAACCTCCCCTCCTCTGAGGGAGACAACAAAAATGTCCCCAGGTGTTGCCAAATGCCTTCTGGGTGGCAAAACTGCCCCCAGTTAAGAGCCGCTGCCTTATGCCAAGGTAAATATTCACCAAAGGTAACATCTGTTCTTTGGCAGTTCTGTTGAGATCATAACCACAATTCAGCAGACAATGGGGCTTCTCTACAGTGGCTGGAAATATCTAGAAAGTTGAATTTTTTGAGGATGAAGTCACCTAGCGATTAGGCTTGGCGTCTGATAACATCAGCATTCCTGGATACTCTGTTCTATCTTTGACATGCAGTTATGATTTGTATAACAGCTTCTTGCAGATTTGTGGGAGCCCCTACTGCCTTTGAACTTGGGAGATCCTGGGAGACAGTCATGAGCCAGGCCAGAGCACTGTTTGTATACACAGAGCAACCAGTTCTCAAGAGCAAAATGGTGTTTCCTTCAGAGCTCTACAAGCATGGTAATCCCTGGTCTTGTCTCCTTTGACCATAGCCCTGGACTTCAGGTCATCCTTACTGAGAATGTCTTAGTCAGTTCAGGCTGCTGTAACAAAATACCACAGATTGCTAACTTATAGACAACAGATATTTACTTCTCACAGTTCTGGAGGCTGGAAAGTCCACAATCAAGGCACAAGCAGATTCAGTGTCTGATGGGAGCCCACTTCCATAGCCATCTTCTCACTGTGTCTTCACAAACAGAAGGGCAAGGGAGCTCTGTGGGGTCTCTTTTATAATCCCATCCATGAGGACTTCACCTTCAGGACCTACTCATCCCCCAAAGGCTCCTCTCCTTCAGTACCATCATACTGGAGATAGGTTTCAACATAAGGATTTGGGGGTGTAGGAACATTAACATCCAGCCGATAGCAGGGTGATGGGGTCAGAAAGCTAACTCCTTCTTCCCTACTGTGTTTAAGCAAAGCACTCCTGTCAGGGATGCTGCAGGAAGAGGACAGTGTTGGATTAAAATTGAATCCAATCATAATTATAAAACCCTCCCCCACTCTAAGATTCTATTTCCAATATCCTCTCTTCCACAGAGCTATAGGGATGACTGATAATAGCAATAGCTCCTAAAATGACCTCAGGGAACGTGGCCCTTCTTAAAACAGGGCTGATGTGGCCCCTAAAATTTGCTTAAGCACCAGCTCATAGACAGTTTCTTCTATTGTCTTCTTGTTAGCCCAGGGTTTGAATGTTTTTTGCATGAGAGATAATGTCTAGGCTTCAAGTTTCCTTCTTAGACGTTAGCTAGGTCACTAAGGTCATCCTTCTAGTCCCTTTGCTCCACCACAGACCCCTCCAATTTTTCCAAGTTCACAGCTATGCCCTACTTCATTTTCCCACCAGCTGCTTCTGCTCCTTGCCTGCCATCTGCCCAAGACCCAACTTCGTTTTAATTTGCCCAGCTGCTTCCCTTTTGACATCCCACTCCCACTCCTTCCCAAGCTACCTGTGTGGAAGGACACTCTATAACCACCACTGCCCCGTCCTCCCATCCTGGTAAGAGAGCTGAGTCTTCTGGTGATTCACCTGTGAACACTGATGCATTGTCCTCCTCCCCAGAACTCTGTGCCCGAGGAGTGGGAACTGCTCCTAACTGCATTTTTTCACCCTCACTACATTGATTATCTATTTTTCTTAATCATGGCTTTCATAATTTGTGTGAAAATAGGATAAAATTATATCTCTCTAATAGCTGGTAAGCACAGTCAATCCTCATTAGTCAATGATTCTATATTTGCTAATTTGCCTAGTTGCTAAAATGTATCTGTAACTCCTAAATCGGTACACATGAACTTGTGTGGTCACTCATGGACATGCTCAGGGTGGTGGAAAATTTGAGTCACCAAACTTGCACATTCACAGCTGAGGGAAAACAAGGTGACAGACACTTTGCCTTCTTGTTTCAGCTCTCATACTGTAAACAAATGTTTTTGGTGACTCATTTGTCTTTTTGTAGTTTTGTGACTTTGTGTGTGTGTGACTTTGCTACTTCAGATGGTCCTCAAGTGTAATGATAACATTCTGTTTAGTGTTCCAAAGTGCAAGAAGGCTATTATATGCCTCATGGAGAGAACGTGTGTTAGATCTGTTTTATTCAGGCATAAGTTATAGTGCTGTTGGCCATGAGTTCAATGTTAATGAATCAACAATGTATATTAAATAAAGAATCTTTAAACAGAAACACACATAAAATGAGGTTATGTATTGATTGACTGACAAAAATGTTTTGACCAGAGCTCACAGGAACTGAGCCCTGTATTTCTCCTACGAGCACTCATTCATTATGCATTAACTCAGTGTTCACAGCAGGGACTTTATAATACATACTACCATTAACAGTGGGAATCAACTGTGTATATATGTGGGTGCTCCCTTGAAGGGTATATAAAAAACTGATAACACTAATTGCTCCAGAGAGCAAAACTAGGCAGCTGAGGGACAGGGGTGGCAGGAGACTTTTTACTAAAATACCTTTTGTGCCATACAATTATATCCATCAAAAAATTAAATTTAAATTTTTAAAAAGAAAATAATAAAATGAAAAAAATACAGTTTAATCATATTTCTCTTCAATTTCAGGAAAGCAAAGCAACTCCTACTAAAAATCCAGTCTATCAAATGACACCAAAACTCCCTCCTTGGTCTTTAAGTTTCTGCACAAGCTATAGCCATACTCCACCTTCTCAGCTCTGCTTCTCACCACCCACTTCATGAACAATTCAGGTTGTCCATCTGGTCTACTCATTGCTCCCAAAATTACTTCAGTGACGTTGCCATTGCTTACTACACATTTCTCATCAGAAACATTTCTCTCCCCTCTACCTAGTAACATTCTGCCTTTCCTTCAAAGTCTTTGAAGATTTTCCTGACCTCCCCACTCAAAGGGATCTTTCTCTTTTCCTTGTTGAAACTCCTTAAAGCTGTCACCTACCATTTCCTGCCTGATTTTGTTGGTTGTCTTTAAGCTTCAAGTCTTCCCGAATCCAGTATCAGTTCTTGAGGGTGGCATTGGGGGCCTTATTTTGAATTCCTTCAATGCCACCCATGTAATAGACACTCAGTGATGTTGATTGATTGACCAGTACCAAAACTATTTTTATTGAACCCTTTATTGCTAAGTAAATTCCTATTCAATTATGTAAATTTGAAGCAGCCTGGGTGATTACATTTTAAGAGTAGCATGAGGATTTTGTTAAGAGGCCTGGAAAAGACTTCCAATTGCTGTACAGGATTATTCCATCTGCGAGGGGGAAAATCTAGAAACCAGATTTTTATCTCAAACAAGTCACAGGGTGGAAAGCGATCAGAGTGTAGTTTTGTTGCATTCCTACTGTGTTGGGTTCTGTCTGTGGCACCTCCTATACCTCATTTTAATTATACAAGCCTGTCAGGTAGCTATCCTGAAGCCTGTTTCATAGATGAACAAACAGAAGCTTAGTTACTGATTGAAGCATTATGGAGCTGGTGAACTGCAGAATTGGGATAAGAACTCAGGTCTGAATGTTCACCAGAGAGGGTGGCCCTCAAACAGAACAGACAACAAACACTTTGAACAAATATGACTGAAACTTTTTTTTTTTTGTCTGTAAATTCACAGGATTGTGACTCTGGGTTAAGACACAGGGCATGGGCAGTTTTGAGGTGGCCCCAGACAAAGCATTCTCCAACTATGATCTATGCTTTAAGAGAGAGAAGTAGAATGAAGGACCGTGCCCTCCCTCAATGTGCTAGTACCAGCCAGCATGGGTTCTCATTCCTGGCTGAACATGAGACTCACCTGGTGACCTTTAAAAACTGCAGATGGGTAGGGCATTCTGACTTAATTGGTCTGGGGAGGAACTCAGATACCAATACTTTTCTAAAGCTCTCCAGATGATTCTAATATGCATCCAGGGCTGAGAACCACTGATACAGAATAATACAGAGGTACAAGGACCAGGTGTGTTCTCTAGTTTAATGATTTTAAAGTCTGGTCCTCAGACCAGCAGCATTAGCATCACCTGGGAACATGTTAGAAATGCGCATTCGTGTTCACTCTCTGACTCGGAAACTCTGGGGATGGGGCCCAGCAGTGTTTTAAACCCTCCAGATGATTCTGATGTGTCCTAAGGAGAGGCAACTGCTGCTCTTCCAACAGACAAGTCACTGAAGAGGAAATACAAATAGTCAATAGCCATGTGAAAAGATGTTTGACCTCACAATTAGGAAAATACAAATGAAAATAACAACATGATACACTTTCTATCTTTAAGGTTGGTGAAAATTAAAAAGATTGATACTACCTAGTGCGGCAGTAGGAGGGTAAACCAATACAACATCTTTAGAGGGGAGTTTGGCAGTGGAATGTAAAATTTAAAATATGCATAGCTCACGACCAACCAATTTCCCCCTAGGCTTCTCTCCTAAAGAAGTACTTGTACCAGTGCATAAGCAGACCCAAACAAAAATATTTATTGTGCTGTTTTTGGTAATGGGGGAAACTGAAAACAACCTAAATGCTCACCTGTAGAGCCTGACTGTGGAGTACTACACAGCAGGTGAGAAGGATGAGGTGACTATGGATACATGTGGAGCTGTCCCTGAGACACTGTGGAATGCATAGGTGAGTTGCCGAAATCTATATGAAACACAGCACCGTTGAAATTAAGACAAACATACACCTAAATGCTCAGATTTTCTCTGAGTGCATAATTGTGAAAATACCTAGAAAGATGGCGCACATGTTACTTCTGTAGCGGGCAAAAGTAAGGTAACAGATTTGGTATGGAAGTATGAAAGAGACTTCAGACCCATCTATAATTTTTAAATTTCTTGTAATACTTATGTGTTCAAGTATTTCCTGAGTAATGAAAAAACAACATTTGAGAGTGAAAAGCATATCTATGGAAATAATATACTGATTCAATATTCTTAATCATATTTTAGTCATGACCCCTGAGAATCTGATGAAAGTTCCTCCACCCCCTAAAAATTCCACACAGTTACAAACATTTTTATCCAGTCTCAGGGAATTTTTAGATACCCTGAAGTGTTCCCATAGACCCCTTAGGGCTTCTGACCCCTGGGTGGAGAGTCTCTGGACTGCCTGATCTTTGAGGATCCCAAATAGCTTTGCTTTGTTGTCCTGGGCTCCATGACCCCTTCATCGTACGTGTCCCAGAGGAGTCATAATGTCTGACGGCTATTTTTATGAGCGTCAGCAGCTCTTCTCTGGCAGATTAAATTTCCCCAGAAGGTAGATTTTCGCTGACATCTTAATACTTGGAAAAGAGCGTATGATCCTTGAGGAGTGAGTGAATATAGCATATGGTTTGCCGAGCTGCAAACAGAAGCTGATCTATGTCAAGGAAGTTTCAAGTGTTACACATTTGCTGTTAGACATCATCGGGTTCTTTTTTTAAGCTCTGCAGTGTCATTCTCCCTTCACATGCACACAGACCCCTTTCAGTGTTTCCCGCCTGACTGTGAAAGTAGATTTTTATCTTTTATTTTTTGCTTTTATGTTTTGAAAGAAGAAAGTGGCAAGAAAAGGGTATCTTTTCACCCCTGAAATTGTAATCAGTTTTCCTTCTGCTATTCCAAAATGAAAGTTTTTATTTGTCCTCTACTTTAAACTGTCTTAAATGGCAAAGTCAGTCCTCATAAAAGTGATGCTCCTTGGTAACCTACTTCTTATTAAGTCCCTGAGCTGCCAATAGATGTATGGTCCTTATGTACCAAGGCTGATCTTAAACGTGCTGTGTATACATTTGCCATGAACACCTTCCACACAGGTCCCAGAGGAGCATTTTCTACCATCCATCTGTGCTCATCTCCAGCTCCCTGTTGCGCCTCACACTGCGACAGGTTTGAGAGAACCCTGAAGAAGTTAACTACGAATGGATTTATTCATATTTTCTCTAGCTTCCCACTGATTTACCTACATTCTAAACAGAAAACAAAAAAATCTACATACTATATATGGTGTTTTCTAAGAAATGTGGATTGTCATTCCTTTAAAACACCAACAAACAACTACGGGCTTTATTCAGTTAGGATGCAACTGAATATTCTTGAGTTCTTCCTCCTCTTGAAGAATATTTCTGCAGCTGGATTTGAAGCTTCTCCATGGGCTAGTCCAGCCTGTCTGTGCAGGCTCACCGCTTGCTTCCATGGACACTTGTGTCCAGCCACGTTAAAAACCCCTTTCTGCTTCTGAGTCCTTTGCTCGTGTCATTCCAAACCACCCCCACATGACCCAGCCACATGTTATCTTTCCTTTATTGATCATGATCCGGATCCCAATCTAAATATTTCAGGTAGCATTGGCTGATCAACCCAGTTGACCATACTCATTTCCCTCTGAGTATTTACAAAATGTTATCTCTTCTATTCATGTGGTACTTCTCTGTGAAATGTTGTATTGTACCTGCCCTTAGCAAAAGGGTGTTGAGCACTTACTACACGCCAGGTGCTCTTCAGGTTCTGGGGGTACAAATGCAATTCTGTCCCCATGAAGCTTTTATGTGTGAAACAAAATAAACAAGTTTGCAGATACATGCAATAATTTCAAAAAGTGAAGAAAATGAAGCAAGATAATATGATACAGTGACTGAAGAGGAGAGAGGGTTAAGATTAGATAAGATGCTCAGAGAAGGTTTCTGTGAGGAGAAAGCATTTGAGTTGAAATCTGTATGATAGAAGGTACCAGTCATGCAAAACTCAGAGAAAGAGCATTAGACAGAAGGAACAGAAATTACAAAGGCCCTGAGGCAGGAAGGAGCTTGGCATGTGGGTGATCATAGGTTTCCTTTAAAAAAATGCACTTTTCATCAAATCATACTACAAGGCTACAGTAATCAAAACAGTATGGTACTGCCATAAAAAGAGACACATAGATCAACAAAACAGAATAGAGAGCCCAGAAACAAACCCATCCATATTCAGTCATTTAATCTATGACATTGGGAGCAAGAATTTACATTGAAGTAAAGATAGTCTATTTAATAAATGGTGCTGGGAAAATCGGACTGACACGTGCAAAAAAATGAAAATGGATCACCAACTTACTCCATATACAAGAACAAATTCAAAATGGATTAAAGACTTAAATGTAAGACCTGAAACCATAAAACTCCTAGAAGAAAAAATAGGGAGTAA
>NW_017731572.1:1674642-1687189 GCF_001890085.2 Hipposideros armiger | reverse complement strand
GTATAGTGTGGGAGTGGAGTCAAGGGAATTGTAATAGAAATGTATGATATTGGGGGAAAGTGGGGCGGCGGATTGGGGGAGGGGGTGTCACTTCGAGGGGTAAAGAGTATAACTATTGCAGTGTGTTGTACAGCTGAAACTAATTCTAAAAAATGTGTATTTCATAATAAAAATAAGTAAAAGGAAAAAAAATGCACTTTTCAAAGATGACTGTATTTCTCCTACAGCATCTAGCACATTACGAGGCTGCTATACTGCCATCTCCATGAGGGTAGACGCCATGCCTATCTTGCTTTCCATGATTTGTACAGTGATTGACACATACTAGACATTCAAATTGATGAATGAATGGATGGATGCTCTCTGAGTAACTGAATGGCTTTTCTCTGGTCTGATAGCAATTTTGCAGAAGAACCAGCATGAACAAAAGAACTCCTTCATTTCCTAAATGTCAGTCAGTGCTGAGCCAGCATTCTTCTATTCTCTGCTACGACCATTCAGTCAATGAAGAACAGGGGAACTCTCTTCCTTTTTGGAGGAACATCATACACACGAGTGAGATCTCACATAGGAAATGTTTGAAACTTTTGGAAGCTGCTCACTAAATTCAGGCGATTCCTGCTACATGGCTCAGCAGGTGGGAAGCCAGAAATAATTGTACATGAAATTTTCCCCCAAGCAGCAGTGGGAACGCAGTATGACCAGTCCCTGTGCTCACTACTGTAGGATTCCAAAGCTGGCACCTCTTTAAAGCTCTTGGAATGTGGAAAAAGCATTCCATCATGTTAGCAGGACACTGTTTTACCTTCCCTGCTGCTGAGTTTATTGTTGTGGTAATCCAGGGCCCCCATTTGGCCCATCTCTTGCATTCTATCCTGGACAAGGCTATGCTACAATCATTCAAAGTAATCCCTGGCCAGAATGGTGTTTTTAGTGTAACCAGGAGACTGTCCATATAGAAGCAATGATGTAGTAACATCAGTATAGAATAAAAAATAATAATAAAAAAGCTTTGTTAAAATAATAAAACTGTGTAAAATCTTCCCATCTCAAACAACAATAGTTGAAACTGTAGGCCTACTTCAGCTTTCAAAGGAACTCCGAGAAGCATAAAATACTCTAAACATCTTTGAAATTTATTCTTTCAGTGTTCTACTTCTTCCCAATATCACTATTTAAAGTTATAAAATCATGGAGACAGTGGCCACTTGTTCAGACAGGGAAATGGATGAAGCACTCTGATGCTCCTTTTTTTCCCAGTGAGACCAAGATACAGCAGTTCACCCTACCAAGAAGTCTCATTTTTCTCAACAGTAAAAAGTGGTGCTTTAGGAGTAACATTTCCTAGAAAGAATTCTCATCCCACACCTATTTCCAAACCCACTCTGCTGCTAGTCCCACTGCTGATAGCAGTCCAGACATGCTACCCGTGCAGAGAGAACATACATGTGCTAATAACATGTCCTGTGACTCATGAGCCAAGATAAAGTCATAGCTAAGCTTTATTGTTGAATAGCAACAGGTAACCTGGGATGAGTATTCCTTAGCACACAACCTAGTGGTTTTCACCAATCAAAATTGAAATATCAAGTCCAACAGTGACGTCGTATAATGGCCATAGTTTAATATTGTGTGTATAAAAATAATATAGACATGATAAGGATGGGAAGAAGAGACAGAGAATGAAATGGCAGGGTCCAGCCTCTTGGCTTGGCCCCTTTTTACCACCTCACAATGACTCTCTGAAAGGGCAATGCCTGGGATACAGTCTGAGCTTAGACACAGACACATATTAGCATTGGACATAATCATTTGACACACACCCTTTGGCCATTTGAATTGGGGGCCAATTTGGCCACTGAATTCCCTAAGTATTGTCTGTTGCACGAGTCACACCTCCAGAGCATTGTACAGCCTTTAACCTCCCAGGATCCATAGCCCAGATGGCTTCTAGGCCAAGCAAGCAATGTGTCCTGGTGGAAGCATGCTCTGTGGTCTCTCTGATTGAGGTAGAAGCCAGTTTGGAATGAACTGGAAAAGCTCGAAAAGCCCCCAGCAACATGAGGTCATATCATGAAGGACTATTATTTGCCATACAGTTATAATGAAATTTATTTCTAGTTGGTTTCTACTTATTTCCAAAAGAAGTAATTTCTTCTCTTTCTCCAGAGGTCCCAGACAGGAATGTTTGACATTTAGAAGTCAATAAATTAGGAAAGTCTCCTTGAATCATTCTGAATAAGAATCTTCCCATTAGAACTTCTGTGTCATCAAATAACTCCAGTTTTCAGAACATACTTTCCATCTTGGACTATTTTTCATAAACACAAAATTCACAACTAGGAGGATACAAGCTAAGACCGAGGGTTTGTTCCATGGACTGACACTGGTTCTGATTTAGCTTTTGCCTTTAATTCTTTTATGATTTGGGTCAATAACTCTGAGTCAATAATTATGAACCTTAGAGTCTGCAAACACAAAACAATGATCTCCAAATTCCTAATTGTATTTTTCAATTGAACTCACTTTAGGCATTCACTCATACAACAGATATTTTGAGCACCCAGTATGCATTTAGTATAATAGTAATGGTATTTACGTGACACAAAGCTCACCCAGGATGCATCTAATACAATAGCAGTAGTATTTACTATAAAGATGAGTAAAATAAGGCAAGAGGTGAAAAAATGTTGCTTCCCACCTTACTCTAGTGGGAAAAACAGACATGAACACAAATGATAAAGAGCAATGTGCTAGGAGCTAGATCTGAGGGTCTATCTAACACAATGTGGTGAGAGCACAGTGTGGAGAGGTAAAGTAATCCTTGCAAGACTAGGAAAGGTTTTGCTGAAGAGGGAACAACATTGGAATTAACTCTTGAAAGAGGACTTTGTCAGATAGCAAACACATCCCCAGCACGTGGAAATACATGTGCAACATACATCATGTGGAGATGTAGGGAAATCTGGTAAGTCTGGAGAAAAACAAATTGTCTAGGGTGGCTATTTTATGAGATGCGGCAGGGAGAACGAGCACAGAAGAATCTGGAGAGTTGTGTGGAGGTGAAAGACCAAGGATCTTCAGGTTGTCCAGCTCTGGATACTCTGAAACAGATGCAACCACTAGTAAAGCCCAAAGGGCCCTTCTGTTCATCCTTACACCTGTAATCTTATTGAGACCCAGAGAGCAGGACTTAAGTGGTAAGACTGTGGGCTTTGGTGTGTGAGCTTTTTTTCTTGGCTCCAAAACATACTATAATTGTGGTTTTAGAAAATTATTAACTTTTCTAAGCCTCAGTTTAATTATCTGTAAAATAGGAATAAGAGTAGCACCTTTTTAACTAGGCATATAAGGGATAAGTAAGAGAATGTACGTGACACACTCCACAAATGTTGACTGGCACACAGTAAGGACTCAACACATGTTGAGCTCATCATAATACATGATTAATACTATCTGATGAATAATAAGATTGGTAATAATGTTTCCTCGGTCAGGGTCAGTAGAGAAGCCCAGGGTCAGGTAGATCAACTGAGGTCAGCTGACCCCATCACTTGGTTTCTGAGAGCAGCCCCAGTGGGATTTACAGCTTTGACCCCATCTCTCAGCCAGATTTGTAATGTCAGGTGGACAGACCCAGTAGGCTCATTCTGTCCTCAGATTTCTTTCCTCATGGGGTTCAAGGAGGAGGAGTCCAAGCCTTGGATTATGAAGACATTCTTGCATCTCCCTGTGTAAAATGATAATGCCAAAGGTTCCTGGCACCAAGCAAGGGAATGTGTCCCCTATCCAAGGCTCCTTGTCCCCACATGATCGCTAGGTGCCTGCTCATATTAGACCCTGGAGACTGTCTTTGAAGTCCTTGTTTCTTCCCCCATTTGTCTTTGTGTGTTTAATAGCTGTGTTGTATAAGTGGGTAAGGGTGTGTTTCCACCTCCTGGGAGTGGTTGTTGCCTTTAAAAAAATAATTTTAATAGACTTTCTTTAGAGCAGTTTTAGGTTCACAGCAAAATTGAGCAGAGAGTTCCCATATACCTACTCCCCACCCCCACATACAAACACAGCCTCCCCACTACCAACATCTCCACCACAGTGGTACATTTGTCACAATCCATTAACCTACATTGACACATCATCATCACCCAAATTCCGTAGTTTACACTAGGGGCCACTCTTGGTGTTGTACCTTCTATGGGAATTGTTGACTTTTTACATCAGAAATTGTCTTGGGCAAGCCTATCCAGATAATTTGGGGTAAGGCTGGTGATGCTAACCTATTTCCAAATAACCTGTTTTGAAAAATAGTATTTAAGATTGAGTAGAACTATGAAAGAAAAAAAGGAAGAAAGGGAGGAAAGGAAGGAGTGAGGGAGGAGGAGAGAGAGAGAGAGAGAGAGAGAGAGAAAGGCATGAAGGAAGGAAGAAAAGAAAAGAAAGGACCACCCACTCACTCAGGCAGGTCCCACTCCCAATTTCTGAAGGTCTTCACAGATAGAGGTTAGTGATAGTTGTTGCCTAAAATGTCCATACTCTTCTCCTATTTTCTAAATCTGCTTTGACCGCCCTGCACTATCTCTTCCTGGAGAGATAACACTGCCTTTGACTCTTCCTTGCAGCGTCCTCCCCACACACATCCTCCAGGGCTCCATGAGGGGACCTCCAAACTGTGAAAGGGGAACGTTTTATTTGGAAATACAGGTCTCAGAGAAGGGGTGGGCAATTCTGGAGAGATTTTGTTTAAACACCCAAGACAACTTCTTTTAATTGCTCTTGCTAAGTTCTTATGAGGAAATCTAAGTCAGCCCTCTGCTTTGACAAATGAAGCCTTGTGGGAAGTTGGCTGTCCCAAAGCCCGGGTGAAGGCTGGGATGTCCTTCCAAACAGAAACGCAAACAGCTGAAGGGCTCAAGTTACCCAAGAGGTGAGTGATATAGACACTTTGCCAGTTGGAGAAAGGAAAAGAGTGGGGCAAAGGAGGTGGTAGAGAGAAGGACAGAGGAGGAAGGACAGTGACAAGAGGGTGGGGGGAGCGAGGAAGGAGTGTGAAGCGGCACGCAACCGGCCGCAGCTGCCGAGTAGCCTGGTGGAAGGGAGCGGGAGCATCCTGTCCCTGACTATACACCCTGCATTTTGGGGGACAAGGTTAGAGCCCTACTTTGAATCTCAGAGCATAACTGGTGATTTACCAACCCAAATTACACCCTGCCTGAATGGAAGCCATTGTGGTTGACTCCCCAGGATCATTAGGGTCCTTGTACAGAAAGAAGCTGTAGTACAATAACTGAAGCTAGCCTTCCGCGGCTGGCAAATGACCTTTGCCCTAAACCTGTGATTCAGGATTTAAATTTAAATTCAGTGTTTAAATGTGTATTAAGTGTTTTCAAACAATGAATTCAAATGCACACCCATTTAAATGTTTTTATTTCACCTTGCTTTTGCTCATTTGCATTTTTTATATTTTCCTAAAATGAATATGAATTGGTTTGGCAATGATAAAAATAAATCATTTTCAATTATAAAAACTGAATTGGTTTGAAACAGTTCACAAAACAATTTAAAAATGTTTCATAGAGAAAGGGGTGAAGGGATACATATTAAATTGTGAACCTTGGTTAACTGGTGGGATGGAGGTGGCGTTGGAAAAAGAGATGGAGCTTGGCAACTTTTTAAACTGTCTCTATATTCCTTGACTTGTTAAAATGAGTGTATATTACTTTTGTCATTTTAAAAGTAAATTCAAGAAAGAAAGAAAACTTTAGAAAAAATGTTGCCACGTTTTTAAAAAGGAGAGCTGTTTCATTAAGTGAAACATTTTTAATTCACTATTTTTGAAATTGTATAAAAATAATGTTAATTGAACATTATTTTCTTAACTCTTTAGCAAATCCTTTCCAACAATTACACATGCGTCAGCCCACCTGACAAAAGTTGAGCTTTGCATTTGTCCCTCAACATGGACCGTACAGGCCTTTCTGTCATAAGTAAATATTTCCACCAAATGAATTCATATATGTGTATTTAATTCAGAGCTTCAGTAGCTTAAATAGCTTTTTTTTTCAACTATGAAGTTTCAAGCTGACAGAAAAGTCTGAAAAATAATTTAACAAATATCTATGACCCATCATCTAGACTTAACAAATGTCATATTCCAGGGCCAGCCGAGTGGCTCAGTTGGTTAAGATCTTGCTCAAGAGTTTGAGCTCTGAGCAACAACGGTTCGATTCCCGGCCCGAGCTGAGCAGCTGCTGAGCTGCCAACAGGTGGCAGGATGGCTCAGTTTAAAAAAACAAAAACAAAAAACAAACGTCATATTCCATATTGGCTTCAGGCCTTTAAGGATAATTGTAATAAATAATAATAATAAAAATACTACAGATATTTATCTCCTGTTTTCATCCCATCAGCAACTGTTTCCCTGAAGCTGGTGTGTATCTTCCTGTCCAATGTTTTATACTTTTATGTGTGTATCCATAAACGATATGC
This sequence comes from Hipposideros armiger, assembly GCF_001890085.2. NCBI lineage: Eukaryota > Metazoa > Chordata > Mammalia > Chiroptera > Hipposideridae > Hipposideros > Hipposideros armiger. The sequence continues at coordinate 1,680,706 of NW_017731572.1, read as the reverse complement.
ACTATTATTTTATATTTTAAAGCTATACCAAAGTAGTATGGCATTGTATATATAATTTGTGCTGTTTTTCATCAAATTTTTTTGAGATTTATTCAAGTTGACATATGGGTCTCTGGTTCATTCATTTTCATTGCTATATATCCTTCTCCTGTATAACTATAGCAATTTATTTATTCATTTGCTTATAGAAGGACATTTAAGACATTTCTAATTTTTTCTTATTGTAAAAAATGTTGCATTGAACATTCTTGTCTGTGTCTTCTTGTGTACTTGAATCAGAGCCTTCCCAGGGATTGTCCTAGCAGTGGAAACTCTAGCAGTGGAAACTCTGCATTATTGAAACACCTTTTAAAATTTAAGAGAGAGAAACAGAGAAACTTGCAGTCTTTGGTTTTCTTCAGGAAGATTGATTTCAGTAAGGACTCTGGGTCATTTTATTTCATCTGAGGATGAATTCTCCACTTCCTTCTACCACTTCTCTCCCAAATTTGAAAACTGGGAAACCTCTTATTCAAAGCCCTGGTTATGAGGAATGTGTTAGAACTCAAAGAAGTAACTCATCCTGAAGCAGAACAGATGATGAAGACTGGTGAATACATTATTTTTTCCCTCCTTTCTCTCAGAATATTACCTATCAATTTAGAACATGTTAAACAAGAGATCAAGATCAACGAGCTTATTCGAGAAAGAAAATGTCTTAGTAAGTAGAGTAATAAAATAAAAATCCTGCATCTTTGTGAACCCAGAGTGAAGAATGTGCCCGTGCTGTGACTTAATGAGCATCCTGTAGTGGTAATTTCCCCTCCTTCTAGATCAATCTCAGGAGGTGTGTGTTAGCAGATTCCAGGTGATGGATAGGCAGCTTCATTTGAATAGTCTGTTGGTAGGGAGTGACCTGTGATCTTTCAAGGAGAGGTAAAATAAATCCTCCTGTCAAGGTCCTCTCCTTCCCCATACCAACCCTGTCATAAATCAGTCCTTCCAAGCTGAGTGTCACCAAGGACTGCCGGACTCCATGAGGATAGCGGCCGCCTGTGGCCACCTGAAGTTTCCTCAGCCCTACATGTGAACAACTGCTGCAAAAGTGTGTAACACCTGCCCCAGACCTTCCCAAGGCTTGCCAGTGCTGCCAGCACCTCAGCTCTGTATGCCCCAAACTGTGCTACGTGTACCAAGCACGATATGCAGCATGAACTAAGGTGGCTGACTGCTAAAGCTGTTGCATTTTAACAGTTATTAATTTTTAGGCATATTTCACGAATTTTACTGCTGAGGACAAGGCTAAAATAGCATTTAAGTTAAAAAACACATTAATTTTAAAGAAAAATAATTAAGTACATAAAGGTGCACGTTTGTATGGCAAATATTATGAAGATCATATGCAGATGACTAGATTCAGGAGACGTTGCCTGAGCCAAAAACCATGGTCTGGATTAAAGTGCTGTGCGTCATTGAACTTGCACGAGCATTACACTTATGTGAGCGTTGCTTTGGGCACATCCCTTCCGTTCCTTGAGTTTCGGTTTACCCACCTGGAAAACAGAGAGGTTGGACCAGAACGGTGATTCTCAGCCCTACCTTCACCTTTGAATCACCTGGGCAAATTTTAAATAGGCTGATGCCTGGCATCCTCTCCAGCCCAACTCCATGAAGATCTCTGGGCCAGGCATCTGTAGTTTTTAAAAGCTGACTGTGTGTAGGCAAGGTTGAAAACCACTAGATATGATGATGTCTGAGATTCCTCCCAGATGGAAGATTTATTGATTTTCTGATCCCATGGATAAACTATAAATGCAAAGTAAGTACTGATTCAACAATGGTGGGGGAAGTTCATTGTCCTTTTCTGGGTTTTACCAGTTCCTACCACGGTGTGTGATATCGAGTAGCTGCTCATGAAATGTTGAATGAAAGAATGATAGGCTGAAATTCAGGAAATGATTTAATCAGGGCATCCAGGATTAATCAAGTGGTGAGCAGTTGCCAAGCAAATACACAAGAGACTGATTTGTATACCTGAAGTCCAGTTTATTAGTTTCTAACAGGAGTTTCTCTGGGTCCAAGAAACAGAATCAGTCTTTGTCCCAGTGCAGCCTCTTCCTGGCGAACAGGATCAGAAAGTTACTTGGTGAGCACGGAACAAAAGTTGAACCTTCTTACGTGCTATTTCTGTCAAGTTCTGCCGATCTGATGGCCTGGCCTCCATTTCTTTAAGGCAATTTTTATGTAAAGGGTCAGCATCAATCATCCAGAGCCTGGGTGCTATTAGGACCTCCCAGTGACACACTGAGAGATTTTCATTTTCCAGCTTTCCTTTTCAAATATTCATGCAGACCACCATGCTGCCGTTTACACACTCGTTACCACAACACACAGTTTCCTAAGTGTCAGATTGTTTTGCATTGAGTTAGGCCGCTTGCTAATGACATATTTGGGACAGGCACTTTAATCTCCTCAGTAAGGTCATTCCAAATCACTGTGCAAGATGGGTTACTTCTGGAAAGCTGTCCTGTAGACAGCTAATCCCATCTTTCTTGTAGGCTTGACTTACGGAGGTGGCATCTGCTGACCTTATGTTTTGGGAGCCATCTCATTTTGAGGGCTGTAGTGCTTTTTGTCCACTGTCTACAGTTACCGCAACTAAAAATACTCTGGAGGGCAAAGAATCTTCAAGGGGCCTTTGCAACCTGGACTGTATTCCTCGTATTTTGGTATCATATTTCAAAGGAATAGCCTTGTTACTACGCTCAACTGCATTATTACCTGCTTGACCAGTATTTTCAGTTATAGTTGATTAGAAGCCAATCTTTATGTGGAGCCCTGTGATTATGCCCCCCTTTTCCCTGCTAATGTACCCAATATCTATGCTGCCTGTGATTTTCCAGATGGCACCATCACCACTTAGCCTCAATATACAGAATTAGCCACCTTCCCTGTGCATGATGCCAACACTTCATTTTTCTCATGCAAATGTAAGCTTCCAACCATGTGTGTCAGCCACATCCTCTTACGTGCCATCTCCATCTCCCGCCCCCACTAGTATAGTTTGTGAGCCTCCATATAAATCTAAGATCAGAGGAACAGAGATGGATTTGTGTTGCACAGGTGCTGGTATTTACCTAAAAAAAAAAATGTACGGAACATGCTGCTGCAGGTTCAAACTGAATTAGGAATATGTTTCTAAATCTTTCCTTCACCTCATTCCTACTATAAGGTAAAGAAAATGGTTACAGAGACTCTACTTTCCAGGACAGTGCAGATGTCAAATGTCCTGTTTCTCTGCCAAACATTCAAGCGCTCTTAGACTTGGCTAACATGTGCCCCGTTGATTTAGGGGGCTGCCCTGCCCCACCTGCCTGGAGGTTTGCATTCGAGAATGTTTTGATTTTGCACGCTTTTCAAGGGAAATAAGGGAAAATGTTCTTTTATAATTGTGCAAGTTTTAGAGAAGGAGAAGTCAATAAAGTCCTTGACATGAGAGCTACAGACTATTTTAAGAAAGGGGAGAGGAAGGATGCAAGGAATCAAAGGGTTTTAACATGCTTAAACCAGAAAGCTTATAAAATACTTGTGGGGGATTTATCTCTAAGATGGAATTTAGTTGACTGAATGATATGAGATGCTCAAGAGAGCAGTAAAAGAAGGGACTATTTCTGTCTGTTTAATCACTCCAGGAGAAGCAGCAAAACACACCAAAGAGGTTCACAGTTGAATTAGATTATAAGCCTGGGTCAAGAGAAGACATGAGACCTCAGGCCTGACCTCATTGATGTACTAATGATCCAACTTTGCACATATGGGAGGGCCAGAAAAGATATGATGGATAAAAGGAGAGTTAAAGGTCATAAGATAAGGTATTCTAGAAGACTCCCCATGGCTTGAGCAACAGAGCTCTGACAAAGTCACGTACACCTTAATGTGCCATGGAATCCAGAGGCAAATGGCCTCCCTGCCTCCATATTTCTTGAGTCATCATGAGCATACTGTCAATAATAATAAGCCTACATTATCAAGAAAGGTTAAAATACCATTAACTGTTTAAGAGTGCTGAGCACATAGCAGACAGTAAATATCTGCAGAGTGACTGAATCTCTGGTGTTGAGTCTAAGCAGTTGGTAGGGGCTGTCTGTGATGAGATACTGAGAAGAATCTTCAGGTTAGGCACGGTGGGAAATGCTCTAATTTAGGATGGATCTACCACAGGTGCTGGTGAGCAAGTAGAGAGAAGCACAGTGTACGTGTTAGTCCTGTTGTGAAAAATGAGAATAGAATCCCAGCTTGAAGACATTGAAGTGGCCCTAAATTGCAGGTGGGCACCAGAAAAGCTGACCTGATATCAGGGGATTCTGCTGAGCTCAGACGTGGATAGAGTAGCAGACAGGATACCCCCAGGCTCAACCCAAGGTGGCCAGAAGTGAGGAAGCCTCCACAGCAACTGTGCTTGGTGGGCCTGCGCTGACTGACCAGGAAAGCAATCCCTCCATAAGTGACCCAGCACTGCCCTCTGGTGGTAAACCCCATCCAATGCACATTGGCTGAAAAGGATTCCTTCCAGAGCCTCTTTAATTTACAATTTAGCAGATGCTCTCAGCATTTGGGCTTTAGGGCCAATTTTACTAACATAGATGAACCCAATTCTGCTGTGATGTGAGTGTAGTAATCAGGAAAAGTAATGTACTTTATGCCTCTATCTGGTTCCACCAATAGTCTGAGATAAGTCAGTTAACCTTTAAGAATTACCACGTACTAAACACTTAAAATGTGACAGGCATTGTGACTGGCCTTTTATTTGCATCATACTATTAATCTCTAGGAAAGATGCTATAATTATTCATATGGTACAGATGAAGAAAGCTGAGGCTCAAAAAGGAAGTCTCACTCTTGCTGCAAGAATATGACATTCAGTTCTGGGTGCCACTAACCTATTAACAATGGTGCCCCGACCCCGACCCCCACCCAGACAGTGGGAATGAGAGGGGAATGACAGGGGAGGGGCAGGGGCACTTCTGTTTTGTTTTACAAGTGTATTTTAATAATGAATATATGTTACTTCTCTCTATATTTTATTTTATCTATTTTTATTTTCTTATTTTTTTAGCTGGGCCATCCTGCCACCTGTTGGCAGCTCAGGCCCAGCGTCACTGGCCCATGTGGGAATCGAACGGCGACCTTGTTGCCTAGAACTCGCACTCCTGAGCAAGCTCTTAACCAACTGAGCCACTTGGTCGGCCTGTACTCTCTATATTTTAAAATGTAGATTAAAATCTGGGTGTCTCACATGATGAAGGGATATTGCCAGTCAAGCATGTCCAGAAGAGGAGAAGCAGGAAAGGGGAGGGGGGCAGGGACAGGGGACAGGAACTGGGGCTCTTTTACCTGGAGAGGCATGGAGTCATAGGAATATGGTAGCAGTTTTATGACCCTTAAAGTGCCAGAAGAGTAGGTTTATTGTGTGTGTCTCTCCAGTGTGCAGACAGGGCCAAGGGAGTGGAGTTCTTAAGGCAGATTTCGGCTGTATGTCCAAGTATTTGGCTAGCCAGAAGGGGCTGTCCCACCAGTGAAAATGGTGGCCTGTGGATGTGGGTGCTCTTTGGAAGGGCTTAGACTGGGGTCATTGGGAAGTTTATACAGAAGAGTCATTGGTGGGTAGAAGATGAGTTCTAAAGCCTTAAAGTCTTGGATGTCCATGTCTCTGTCCCCCAGTCTGTGACCCTGCCAGTGGGTAGCAGTACCTGCTCTAGCCTGTAGGTGGCAGCCTTGGCTCAGTAGGAGCCCAAACCTGTTTGGTGCTTGGGTTCCCACTCTTGGCTGGGTATCTTTGCACCTGAGGGGGTTTACAAAGAGGGTAGGAGGTGGGAGAGGAAGATAGAACTATACCAGCAGAGATTGTGATTTGATTGGTCTTGGGTGAGGCCTGAGCCTTGGGACCTTTAAGAGCTCCTAAGTGGTTCTAAAGGAAGTAACCAATAGAGTGCGTTGACTCTCCTATTTCTGTTGGTTCAATGGGCAGCCTGTTTCACTTTCTTTTCTTTCATTGTATTCTGAAGGGGGAGCCTGAGCCCAAGGG
>NW_017731572.1:1673529-1674530 GCF_001890085.2 Hipposideros armiger | reverse complement strand
TGGGGGGACTACAAGCATCAAAAGTGGTGTCACCAGATATTGTAAAGAATCCTAGTTTGTTAAGGGAAAGAAAATAAAGGCCCCTCCCAAAGCAAGAGGAAAGAAGAAACAGGAGCCCAAACAGTGCACATGAGGGAGTGATAGGCATTCGATTTCCTCAGGAAGTGAATTAAATCCAACCCTGCAGAGGGCAGGGGAATAGAAGGTAGGGTGGTGCACTGGTCTGGAGGGTTGGGGACTTGTCTCCTCAAATAGCGGGGGCTTCGACTTGTGGCCAGGCGGTGGCAGTTCTGGGATTCAGGACTCTGGGGACCTGGGGATGTGGGCTGGCAGAAGTAGATTTACAGGAAGATTGAGGGACTTTCTGAAGCAGAACTTATCCTGAGAGGAACTGGGCCCCTGCCAGTGACAGTGAACTGACCCAGACCACAGCTTCCATCCCCAGGCACGGTGTCTGCCCTCAGATCTGCCCCAGCCCAGCACCAGGTTCTCACAGCGAGCAGGAGCCCCCTGTAACAGCAAAAACGGCTATTTCCATAATGCTTCAAGACACTGGGGCACGATCCTTGTTGCTCTGGCTAGGCCGGGACTGGGGTGAGGCACGTGAGTGCAATATGTAAGGGGGAAACAAAAAAACTTGGAATTGGTAATATTTCATTGCAATATTTTTTCAATCAAAATTAATACAAAAGAATCCATGGTGAACAAAATATCATTTTTTTAGGTTAAGACAGGTATTAGTGGGTTTCCTTTTGCTTTGGCTCCCATGTGGAAGGGCACTGTCTGGACTTCTCTGCCAAAGGGCAGAGGGGGAGTCTTTTCCCACTTTCCCCAGGACTTGGCCAGAGTCACCCATCAGCTTTGGCATGTAGGACACTAATACTTGAGCCTGGGCTGGGGACTGGGGTGGCTGGCAGAGCAGTGGTGCCACCTAGTGGGAGACTCCGAAGCCAAGGAATGAAAGGGAATGGATGCCAGGCTGAATGAGGGACAGAGATGCC
>NW_017731572.1:1672434-1673284 GCF_001890085.2 Hipposideros armiger | reverse complement strand
CATTTCTATGCATTTCTATGCATTTCCATGCTATGTCCTCTTCAACATTCTGTGACCAAGTCTCTAGTTCCAGGGACTAGTGTGGGAAAACCAGCTGTGGGGAAAACAAAACATACCCCTGTCAGGAACTCAAGTGGTCGTCCAGGAGCGGCACCTCCCCACAAAACGGGGGAGGGGGGGGAGGATGTCTGCAACAGCCTCCGTGATGCAGTTAATTCTTGAAACTTTTATAGCAAACATGGTATGTGCCAAACAATTTAGCACTTTTACAGTTTATACTGATAAATAATTAATAGAGTCTTAGTCCCTCAGGAGGGGTGAATAGGAGTTTGTGAGTGCCCAAGTAGGTTAACAAGAAAAAAGAAAATCAAAAGCTTCACTCAGAGAATTAAAGAAGAAAAAAAAAAGGCTCTTTGTACTAAAAAGATTCTGTGAAATCATCCAAGGCAGTAGCTCCCAAAGTGGGGTCCCCCAGACCAGCAGTGTCAGCATCACCTGCGAACTCATTAGGAATGTAAAGTCTCGGGTTATACCCCAAACCTGAGAATCAGAAAGTGGAGGGTGAGACCCAGTGATGTGAGTTTAAACAAGCCTTCCTGAGGATTCTGGGGCATCCTAAAATGAGAACCCCCGACCTGGGGCCATACTTCTCAGTCCCTAATGTGCCCACCAGTCCCTCAGGGATCTTGCTAGAACACAGATTCTGACTCAGTAGTCTGGGGAGGAGCCTGAGACTCTGCATTTCTAACCAGCTCCTAGGTGATGTGACACTGCTGGCCCTGCAGGCACTTTGTGTAGCAGAGATCTGGGCCTATGTTTCCCAGATCAGCTTTATGATTAAAAAAAAAAA
>NW_017731572.1:1644731-1671070 GCF_001890085.2 Hipposideros armiger | reverse complement strand
TCTTTGGGTGTATAGGGTTGCCTTGAACCTTATACACTCTTCTGGCCAAATGGCTTATGAACCGTGTAAATCACCACATCTTCCTATCACCAGCCTTAAAATTCCAAAAGGCGTTTCAATGGAACCATGAAAGGCAGGAAGGAGCCCTGTCAAAATTGTTTTTTCCTTTTGCTGTAGAGTAATGATTCATATTCAAACTGTCTTTTTATCTCAGGAGCTCAGGGTGATTTAAAACATGGAACTGCTATAAATATTTCCTTACAGAGATGGCTCGAGCCACAAAAAAAAGGGGGGGGAGGGACACGTTCATCTTCGACCCCATATTCCAGATAATGAAACAAAAGCAGTCGATTATTCAGGATTAAACAAGACAGAGTGTAAAGGAAGAAGGATGGGAGGGAACCCAGGTGGAATGAGCCTTAACTGTGTGTCAGCACTCGGCCACTCAGGCAGCAGAAATGTCCCTGGGATCAGAGTCAGGAATTTGAAACCCAGCTGTGGAGCTGTTGGGGGTTCAGAAGTTTGGGAGTCACTCATTGCTGACAGGACTGATTCCAGGCTGATGCTCCCCTCTGATCCCTCTCTAAGGGGTCACAGAAGAAGGGGGGAGAAACAGGTGGCAGGAGACACTATTTAAGGCTCCCTCAGATTGCAACAGGACCTGCTGAGCTCAAGGCTGAAGTTCGATCTTCCCAAAGGGAGCGGCTCTTATTCTGCCATGTCCCAGGGAACCTCTTAAAAGGTGAAAATGAGCCCCATGAGGCTGCACACCCTTGGCCACGGGAGATTAATTGTGGCCACATCAAATTCAATCAGTGTGTGTTTATCGATCACTCATTACACTGCAGGTAAGACCCTGTTGTGGTCTGGATTTGCCATGGGACTGAAATCAAGTCACTCACAAAGGTAAAAACTCGGGCCCTTTTAATTTACTTTCCAACAGGGATCATCACGTGTGAAGTCGACGGCCTTGCTGCCTCCTGGGATGGCGGTAGGATGATACTGGGTACTTGATGCTAGAGGACTGCCTAAAACATTGTCTGGCAGCATGCAGGCACGCTCTTCTAACTAGCTGCTGTTGTCATTCCTTTCCCAGAACAGTGGGTCAGGCACCGGACGCTAAGCCTTGGGGTGGGTTTTGAGAAAGGGGCAACTTCTCTCTGCCTCTGTGACTTGATTCTGCTCTGTGGGCTTCTCACGTAGCTGACCGTGAATTGTGAGTAGAACATGCATAACCCAGAGAGGGGCTCACATCCCAAACACACCGCCTTCCAGAAACCTGCAGGTTTCTGAGCAAGCCTGTGGGGTGGAGATGAGACAGGCTCAGATGGCCACAGGCTGGTGGGCCGCCGTGGAAGCAAAGAAGGAGGAAATTGTATGTTTCTGGCTGAGAACCATTATTTGAAAGGCTGGCTTTTGCCCCTGGAATGATGTCAGGATGCCTGGATAATAAGCACCCTTATTCTTTAGGTCACTACACCTGTTGCCCACGGGACAGAGACCCCAGGCCCAAAATAGGCGCAGCTGCTGCGGAGGCTCATCTGGCCCTGAGCACAGGCTGAGCCACATTTGGAATTGTCTGTCCCTCCACCCACCCACCTGCCCTCCCCACTGTGTGCCTTGGGACCTCAGAACAGGCATTCTCTTCCCCTTTTCCTGGTCTAGCATTCTTGGGGCCTTCTGCTTTGCCCATTTCCTATTTCTGTGCTCCTAGTTGGTAAATGATATATGAGTGATTAAATGTGTAAAGAAACACAGACCTGGAACTTCTAGTGTAAAGCTGGAGGGAGGTGGAGGCTGTGGCTGCCGGGGCACATGAGCTGACAAGGTTCTGTCTTCACAGGGCAGCACTCCACCCCCAAGGGCCTCCTCTCTGATATTTGATTCTCTCCTCAGGCTTATGAGCCAGTTTGAATTGCAAACAGCTGTGCCCACACCCATTGCTTCAGAAAGTCAATAAAATCAAGTTCATGGTTAGGATTGCTCACACATTTGTGAAGGACGACTTCTGGGTTATTGGTGTCTCTTTATTACTGATAGGCGGAGGCAAGAAGTCAATATAGGAAGAGCTTATTTTCCCCATGGGCACACAGATTCCTCCACCACTTTACTTTTTCTACTCAGAATTCAGTTCAACACATGAATTGAGCACCTGCTGTGTACAGAGCACTGTGCTCATTGCTAAAGGCATTGACTTTCTTTTGGTCTCGGAGTATAAAAGCATGTGATCCTGTCACCTTCTCAAGTTCCCATTAACTCTGTGTTTTGTTTCTCATCATTATTATTTGAGTACTTATATTTCCTTAACTGTCCTTGAACTTCAAGTTCCTGTCCCATTTATTTTTGTATTCCTGGATCACTGGGTAGCCCTCTGTCACTAACAGGGGTCCATTTTCTGTATCTAAGCCAACCCTTCTCTCAGTAAGCTGGTGTCAGGGTTCTTGACCAAGGCAGCTTAAGAGTGTCCATCACTTGCTCCCCTGAATCTCCTCAGGTCTCCTAAAGGAGAGACACATCTCATTTGAGAGAACATAGAGAAGGCCCACAAATGCCCAGGCGTTGGGACTTCTTGCTCTGTGCTGCCATGGAAAGCCTAAAACATCTTAGCTAAAAATAATCAGTGTCATCCTGGGCCCCTGGCTCCTGATGGTCCCCCGCTAGGGCCCGAGTGCCTCCGGATTGTCTCGGCATCACTCAGAGTAACCGGATCATGGCTGGGCTCCAGCGAGCAGCCTCAGAACCTCTCAGCCTTGGCTGTTTTTAGCAGTGGGATTATTGGCAGGGGTGGAAATAGACCTCCGTGTTCTGGGCAGCTTCCTCACCCCACATTCCTAGGCACATTTTGCTTTATTAAAGCTCTCAGCTGTCGCGGTGATGCAGGCGTGGAGAAAGGAAAGGCTACCCTCACCATCTGGTGGCAAACTGCAACCGGTTTGCCCCCATAAGGGCATGTTACTCTTATTAGAAGTTATGTCCTTCACATATCCTTAACAAGGGGAGGGGGGGTCATCTGCCAATCATCAATCAAGATCTCATCTATTCCAAGTAAAGAAGGAGCCTACCATCCTAGCTGGTGTTCCTTTTATAGTTGACAGATTTTTTTTTTAATCCTGTGCTTGTGTATGTATTGAGTAATTAAAAAATTACAAAAAGTAATGAAACATAGAAATCTGCTAAGAGATTTGAGGCTCAGTACAGAATTCAGAAAGTCAGAGGTTTCCGGACAGTATAAGAATTACAGGAGGAAATTTTAAAAAAAATAAAAGTGAGGCTACTTAGAAAAAGGAAAAGTAGTTTAAAGTGGCCCTTAATTTGGAAAAAGTGGGATTTCACCCAAAGAAGTTAGCCCGAAGAGAGGGACCCTTCACCCTTTTTGGCCATCCTATTTTTGGACTCGTGGAAAAGAACCAGTAGATATCACAAATGAGCTAAAGAGCACCCAAGCCAGCGGTTCTCAACCTGTGGGTTGCGACACCTTTGGGGGTCAAACGACCTTTTAATAGGGGTTGCCTAAGACCATCAGAAAACAAAAAGATACTTACATTACGATTCATAACAGTAGCAAAATTACAGTTATAGAGTAGCAACAAAAATAATTTTATGGTTGGGGGTCACCACAACATGAGGAACTGTATTAAAGGGTTGCAGGCATTAGGAAGATTGAGAACCGCTGACCCAAGCTCCTGCTGAAAGATCAAATGGCCTGAGGGGAGACTCTCTGAAGACAGGGCGGCTGGGTCTGCCGGCAAAAGAAGGGTTATAGTGGAATGCCTGGAGGAAGTTAACAGAAACAGTCAACAGTCAAAAAGAAAAAAAGTGTGTTTGAGTTTTATTGGCCCAGTTGTAACACACCTTTGCCCCATGCTCCACCCCCTCAAGGTGTTTCTCCTGTCTCTTTCACCAGCTGCTCAGGTCATCAGCATTTTGTAGTGTAAAGGAGTCATGGGATCTAGAGAGAATCCCAGCTCTGCCATTTTGACCTTGAGCAAGCTACCCTGTGCTTCAGTCTCTTCATCTGTAAAGTGATAGGCCTGTCTTGTCATTGCTGAGTCGTTGCACCGATGACATGAGGCGGTGCATGCTGAGAGCCTGTGGAAAGAGTTCAGTAAATAGCGACTCCGACTCCTCCCCATTCCCAGACGAGGCTTCCCTCTGCTGCTTGGGTGGCACAGCAGGTCCTTATTTGGAATGAGATCCGTGCTTTCATTTTTTTCTCCTCAGCAACAGGGCTTATACTTTCTGTAGTCATGGGTATCTTCTCCTTTATAGAATAAACGAACACTGGCAAAGTTGGTCACAATATACACTCTTAGAAAATGAATTTTTCCATTTTATATCCTTCATAAAGTCAGAACCCAACTCCTCACCTTCTCCTTTGTGTAAAATATCGTGCTTTGCTGATTAAGTGGACATATCAGGTTCTACAGCCTCAGAGGTTTTCAAGTTTGTGGCCAAATTCTGCACAAAATGCAACAGGGGCCTCTTTTATCAATTCTTTATTTCTGAAATTCTATAAAACAAGTTCACATCAAAAATGGCCCACCCTCTCTTCTTTCCTTCCTTCTTTCTCTCCTTCTCACTTCATTTCTTATCTGTAAGTATTTTAGTATGTATTTTTAAAAGACAAGGACTATTTTAGAAAACAATCACAGTATCCCATTATACCTTGAAAATGAATGATAATCCAGATCATCATGAAATACGCCGCCTATTTTTAAATTTCACCAATTGTGTGTGTGTGTGTGTGTGTGTGTGTGTGTTTCCTAACAAGGTCCATGTAGTACAATTGGTGGACAGGTCTGTTAAGTCTCTTTTAATCTATAGTTCCCCATTCCATTCCTTTTATATCTTTGCCTTGCAATTTATTTATTGAAAAAACTACATGGTTTGTTTGGTTGAATTCCTCACATCCTGGAGTTTATTGGTTCTATCTCGGGTCCCCTGCATTTCCTATAAGTTGGTGGTCACATTGAGAGGCTTGACCAAGCCCAAGTGAGATGGTCGGGCAGGAATTCTGTCTGGTTGTCTATATTTTAATGATACTAGTAGTCATAATTCACCTGGGCTTCATGACTCATATAAAAATGGTGATATTCCAGTTCTTCTTTCGTTTCTTCTTTACCAATGTGAATACCTCCGTAACGAGAAACTCCACTTGCTTTCTCTGTCACCCACTTTCCACCAAAGACACTCTATAGCCGTTCTTTTAAGTTCTGAGAGGCTCTGAAGGACTGCAGCCCCTTGCACCAGCGTCAGGTCTGGGCCAGAACGGGATTTGTTCTCATTGCTGTGATTTCCTCTCAGTGACAGAGGGCCACCGCAGAACACACACCACATTTCAGTCACAGTTTTGCCATGAAGTGTTGAAAGCAAGTCAAAGAAACGTGGTCCTTGAGACAGAATTATCTGAAATCACTGATAGGCCAAATCTGACATCATTAGCGGCCTCTTTTCTATAAGTGACAAGCCCAGGAGGTTCTAGACTCGGAGTTGGGTGCTAAAGAGAACTCCCCTGGGTCTTTAATTCCCATGGAGTCACACTGATCTTCTCCTAATCATCTAGAATCGGATAAAGAAGGGAATTTGGCAACTATTTCTGATAAGTTTAATTATGACAACAAACGAATAATCCCTGGTTAGAGGATGTTATTTCTAGTAGCGGATCAGCCAGATAGTTAATTCTGACTTCCTGCTGTATTCTCTTTTTTAAGGTAAAGACAGGTGTACCCTGGGTAAGGGGTGAGATTTTTTTTTTGTTGTGAAAGCCAAAGACTTAGTGGTAGATTTACACTGAACTCCTGGAGGAACGAGGTGCTATTTTATTCACCTGTGTATTCCCTAAGAGTTAGCACAGTGCTTGCCTAGAGCACTCCTCAATGAACTTCCCAGAGGTTGCATGATGGAATGTGTGTGTCTGTGCGGAGGAGGAGGCAGGGGGGGACTGTCCCTTGCCTTATAATCTATTCAACTTGAGGTGGGGTTTTCCAAACTAAACCTTTGTGTTTCCCTCATATCTTATTGAGAGATGACTCTTCACAAACTCCCCCACTTCCCCCTCCCTCTGCCAAAGCTGTGGTTAACCTAGGGGTATTTTTACTTCCTGATCTAATCTCAAGTGCTAACCAAAAGCAATCTCTCCCTGTCCCCACAGACACACACCAAGTGAATTTATCAAGCTATCTGCTTACTGAGATTTCAACATTAGGCATTAAAAATCACCAAACAATGAACCATTTGCCCACAGGGAAGAGGAAAACAAATACAATGAAACCGCCCCAAATTGAAAACAAAGCAAAGTTTATTGCATGTGAAAAGCAATCAGATGGAAATTAAGCAAAATGGTCAGGAACCAGGAAAATATACATTTTGCATATTTTCTGTCCTGTCCCAGAAGAAGGATCTCTCACTCTTCACTCTCATGGACCACCATCTGCAAAGAATGTAAGGTTTTTAGTTATGTCCGTCCCATGGCAGAGACACATTTCCTCTTGCTCCCTCTCCTGGTGAGCATCAGCGAGTTGCTTGCTTATGTATTTCAGCAGGACACAGGATCATTTTTCAACCTCATGAGAATACATGATTGCATGCATGGAGGAGCTCACCCCATAGCATGAAAAACTGGCCCTCGGAGAGAACTAGCCCCATGCACTGGGACTTCCTATCTACAGGCATCTGCTTACTTGCATAGTGACTGAAGACAGTACCAGCAGAGGGCACTTGAAAGATCTTGGTGGGAAAACGTTCATTCCTTTTCAGGATGGTGTTTAAGTCTTATTGCGACGTACAGACCTGGGTTCTAGAGGGGCTCTTCTCAGCTAAGTGACCTTAAGCAAATCCTTTCCCTTCCTGAGTCCAAGATTGTGCAGTTCTAAAGTTGAGGGTTCCCTAAGGTTCCTTCCAGCTCAAAAATGTCTACCTCCCAGTGGGTTCTTCCCAGGCCAACTAGCACACGTCTGCTGCTCTCCATCTAGTGCAATAGGAACCACCTACCCTGCTAGAGGTGAAGTCTCGGGTCTTAGCACGAAGCTTATTGACTTGAGATTCTGCAATATCAGCACGTTCTTCAGCCTCCTCGAGCTCATGCTGAGCTTTTCGGAATTTGGTGAGATGAGCGTTGGCCTGTTCATCCTAAAACCAAAGAGCCCAGGCAGGTAAGATCAACGTGCTCCTCTCTTAGAGTTCAGTTTGAGAAGCCGACCAGGCTGCTGTTCTAAAATCACAAACATGTCCGACTTACAGCCTCCTCAGCCTGCCTCTTGTAGGATTTGACTTTCACTTGAAGTTTATCCACCAGATCCTGTAATCTCAGCACATTCTTCCTGTCCTCTTCACTCTAAAAGTGAGAACATAGGAATGTAACTAGCGGAGGGGGCAAAGTTGAATGAGGTCTGGTCAATTTCCTGGGGCTGAAGTGTGTCTTTCTTTATTCTGGAGAGAGAATCCCGGGTGGTGTTTACACTTTACAGAAAAAGTGACTCTCCGGGTTTCTTTCTACTTACCTGGTAAGTTAACTCCTTGACCCGCCGTTCGTATTTCCTTAGGCCCTTGACAGACTCAGTGTTCTTCTTCTGCTCCCCTTCCAGCTCAAACTCCAGCTCTCGGATCTAGGGGATGTGGGTGGGAAATTAGTCTGGGGCTGTAGTACCAACGGGGGAAGCCGGAAAGCCCTGCTTATGCTGGGGTTCTTCCTGCAAGTACCCGCGTCTCCAGTTTCTGGATCTGCTTCTTCCCGCCCTTCAGGGCCAGCTGCTCAGCCTCATCCAGACGGTGCTGCAGGTCCTTCACCGTCTGCTCCAGGTTCTTCTTCATCCGCTCCAGGTGGGCGCTGGTGTCCTGCTCCTTCTTCAGCTCCTCCGCCATCATGGCCGCCTGAAAAGCAAATCATACCTGCTAAAATGCACATGAAGGTCAAGTACCTCGGAGCTAACAAAACTTGGGCACCCCGAGGACCAGAGCCACGCTAAAGGAAAAGATGATTGAGTCCATTCTCCCACAAGGGAATATGAGAAGGGCTACACCAGGTATATAAAATAACCTAAGAAACGAAACCTTCAAGGACTGGATGGGAAATGATTTCTTCCTTTTCTGAAACTGGCCTCCTTGGGATCTTTGCCCACCCCAAGGAAATTCTTTCTTTCATTAACACCATGATCACCAATATAGTTTCCAAAGGACCCAGAGACTTAGAGAAGACTGATTTGATACCTAGCATCACAGGTTTGGAGACAGTGAGATTAAGAGAAGGCCTCTAGGGAATTAGGGTGTGCGTGGACCAGCAGTAGAGCAAACTAGTTGCAACTTAATGTTCTCCTTCGGGCAGCAGATGGCGCTGTGGCTACAGGGAGAAGGCCCACAAAAATTAGGTGGTGGTGGGAACAAAGCCGGCTTCATGTGAGGTGAAATTTGGTGGGATATTGACACCCGAGGCTCTCATTTTTATATTTGCAATAAGTCATATGTTAAAGAAAGAAGAGTATACCTCTCCATGGGCACAAGAGACAGAATACAATCCCTTCCAGTCTTTTTTTTTCCTACGTTCCCTCATTTCTCATATCCACCTTTTAAATGTGCAAGAGGGGACACGCTGAGTTTGAGGGAAGTGGGCAGTGGTTTTGGAGCAGAATGCACACCATATGTGCCCCCAGGGAGCTGTCTCAGGGTTGGGAGGGGGCAGGGGGCTTTAATGAAACAGCCTGGGCAGCCTCACAGGAGCAGGAAGGAAAAGACTTACATCCGTGATGGCCTTCTTTGCTTTCTCTTCAGCATTCCTTGCATCCCTGCTGGCATCTTCCACCTCGCTCTGGAGCTGCATGAGGTCTGTCTCCAGCTTCTTCTTGGTGTGGATGAGGCTAGTGTTCTAGGGCCAGAGGAACAGATGTTACCCAGGCAGGTCTGAGGTGGAAATCTCTCCCCTCTGCCACCCCCTTCCCTCACCTGGGTGTGCAGCAGCTGCACTCTCTCATTGGAATCCAGGAGCTCCTGTTCAGCCAGTTTCCTGCTCCTCTCCGTCTGCTCCAGAGATGCCCGCAATTCCTCCACCTCGGCCTGCAGCAGGTTGGCTCTGCGCTCCACGATCGCCAGCTGCTCCTTCAGGTCCTCCTGGCCCCGGAGGGCGTCATCCAGGTGGAGCTGGGTATCCTAGCCAGAGAAAAAAAGGAAGAGTCTAGTTGAAGTTGAGGCATTCGGGCCATAAGCCTAGTTGAGTCTTTGAGGACAGGAGAGGTTGCCCACCAGGGAGCTCTGACCTTCAGCTGTCCCTGGACGCTCCTGAGGTGTCTGAGGGTCTCTGCGGCCTGGCGGTTGGCATGGCTCAGCTGGATCTCAATTTCATTCAGATCTCCCTCCATCTTCTTCTTGATCCTGATGGCTTCGTTCCTGCTCCTCACCTCCGCGTCCAGGGCACTCTGCATCATTTCCACCGTTCTCTGGTAGTTCCTCTTCAGCTGCTCGATCTCTTCCTCTTTCTCAGCCATCTTTCTGTCGATTTCTGACTTCACCTGTGTCAATTCCAGCTGGATTCGGAGGATCTTGGCCTCTTCATGCTCAAGGGTGGCCTTTAGAGAACAAAAAACTAGAAATAGTACCAGTGATGGTATAGAGCCTGCTACACTGCCCTTTAGGGTTCCAACGAAATACTCGTTACTCTAACTCTACAATTCAAAACTTTCTTTAAAATAAAAACTCCCTAATTTATCTCCAGTGCAGAAATAAAATCTGTCTCATTGCTATTTATTTTAGATTATACTATAAAAAAATAATAACATTTAAACAATCTATTTCTTAGGAGCACAAGGCACCTTATGGATAGTTTAAATCCATCTAAAATTTTGTATAATCTCATTTTTAGACCTATTTTAGTGTAACGTTTTTCTCCAATGAATTTAAGACAATTCACAGTAGTATCTCATTCGGCCTCAGAGTTATACTATTTGATAGGAAAGAAGCAGGTTTTAGGGCTGTGATTTTACAGGAGCAAAAATTAAGACACAGAGTGGGGCCAGCTAGCCTCCTGGGGGGAGCTCCGCCATGCCGTGTCTGCTCCTGCCGCTGTCTCCCTCCCTAGCGTCCTGCTCACCTCTGCTTCCTCAAGGGCCAGCTGGATATCAGCCTTTTCCAGCTCGATCTGCTTTCTTGATTTCTCCAGTTCATGGATGGTTTTACCACTTTCCGCAATTTGTTCTGTGAGATCTGCTATCTCCTCTGTAAGGAAGCAAATTTTGACTTTGAACACCTCTGCACAGGTTTCCAAGCATGGCAAGCAGCAACTAAATCTTTTTTAATTAGTTTATTATAATTCTAAGGACGCTGTTTCCTAGAGATAAGATATTGCATAGAGAGAGACTCAGAAATAACCCCTTGGATGATGGACACTTTCTGTGCATGCATTAACGGACACGTGTAGGGATGTGAGCCTGACATCACGCCCAATTCAGCACACACTCTGGCAATGGTGTCAAGGGAGATTTCAGACGATTTTGAACTGCTTACGCTCTAAGTTCTTATTTTCTCGTTTCACAGTTTCAAGTTGATCTAAAGCTTCTTCGTAGGCGTTTTTCAGTTTGAAGAGTTCAGTGCTCAAGGAGCGGGATTCCTTCAGAGATGCCTCCAGCTCCGCCTGGCTCTCCTCACACTTTGTTTTCCATTCGGCTAGCACCTGAAACACCGGGATGGAAGGTATCTCCATTTGTTAACACTTCTCCTCCAGGCTTCTGATTAAATATAACCGTTAAGGTAAATCCTCTTAGAGCTGGGTCTGCACTCAGCAGTCTCTCTTGCCTAGCTCCTTGTTCTTGATTATCGGACAAACCAAGATTTCGTTCCATAAATTTACTCCAGATCATTAATTGATCAGGAGTGAGCTGGACATAATGGCCCTTTTCCTAATATAAAAATGGCCCTGTATTTTAAAATATTTCATTAAAACTTTGGTTCAAAACAACCTATCTGCCATACCAAAAGGGGGGCTTCCAGAAACCTCAGTGGGACCCAAGTTGGATTCCCACATGCCAATTGCCCAGACAGACCAGTAGTAATAGGGGAGGAAAAATGTCTGAGGCTGAATAACATGGTGGAAATGGGTTTGTCTCCACTGACAATGTTTGAAAGGGACTTCTAACCTCATCCCATCCTCATTTCATTTTGGGAAGCTGCAGGTGAGGAAGCTACAGCTCATTGAAGTTCGGGGACTTGCCCAAGGTCACACTGCTAGTGTGGCAGAGGCAGGACTGGGACCCGGGCCCCTCCTTCCATGACTACAAGGCACTCGCCACATGGCGGTGTTTAGCTAGCACAGAGCTAACCCCACACCTTGTCAAAGTTCCTCTGCTTCTTGTCCAGAGCGGCGGCCAGGGAGTTGGCTCTTTCCACGTCAACCATCAGATCCTCAACCTCTCCTTGCAGCCTCTGCTTGGTCTTCTCCAAGGAAGCACATTTCGCATTCACTGCCTCAACCTGTTCCTCGGAATCTTGAAGGCGCTGAGCAAGTTTTTTCCTTGGAAAATATGAAAAAGGAGCAGATGCTATTTAAGTTTCAACTCTTTGTGATTCAAGCACCCGTTTTCTTTCATAAGCCCAGGAGAATTTCCTAACTGCTCAAAATCAATGGTCAACAACCTTCCTTGTCTCTAATCAAGATCGAAGTTGTTTATCTTAAGGAAATGTGCTAAGGCCTGGTCCCTCCAATGGCACAGCACTGCATTAAAAGATAGATGAGGTGGGGACACATCTAGTAACAAAAGAAAATTCATTCCCAAGGAGTTCTAAAGTCAATGCCCTTTATCATATGCTCATTTAAAGGTTCGAGTTCTTCTAAAGGTAAATAGAGTTCACGTACTTGGCCTCCTCCAGCTCCTCTGTGCGTTGGATGGCGTCTGTCTCGTATTTGGTCCTCCACTGGGCAACCTCGCTGTTGGCCTTGGACAGCGCCCTCTGCATCTCGGCCTTGGCTTCCTGCTCCTCCTCGTACTGTTCCCGCAGCAGGTCACAGTCATGGCGGGCGGACTGCAGGGCGTGGGCCAGGGCGTTCTTGGCCTGAAAAAGTCAAGAAAGACAAGAGCCTCCAGGGGATTAATATTTTAATGCCATGTGCGCGGTACTATCCAAGTACGTGCCTGCTGTCATCACCTACTAATTAAAATTGTCCTGGTTTTCCTTCCTGCAGGAGGTACTTGAAAATCAGATCTAGGAAGCATTTCCTCAGATGACGTACCTTGCTCTCATCCTCTAACTGCCTCTTGAGCTCTTCTGTTTGCTGGGTAAATGCTTGCTTGCTCCTGGAAAGTTGGGATACTATGCTTTCCTTTTCTTCCAGCTGACGACTCAGCTCACCTGTGCCCAGAGGAAATGTTTTCGTTTTATTAATTCATCCATCCATTCATTCACCAAGTTCTCACTGTGTGTTAAGACACTCTGCTAAGATCTTGGGAGAGAGTAAATTATAAGAGTGGTCCTTTCTTAGGGGTTAAGGGATGAGTCCATGAAAAGGGAAGTGAAAGCACAACCTGATAAGTATTGTTGTAAACTATTAGAAGTGTGGAGTGACTTTTGCCAATAAAGGCCATTGAGAACAACTGTAAGTTTAAACATTACCAGGAACATCTAAAAGCTCCCATCAGACCTTCCAGGGGCTGATATTTCCAGCTGTTTGTCAATTTGTCATTAAGGGAAATACTGATTTCCCAAGGTCTATATCTGTAATAATTTGAAGGTAGACTCTTGGGTGAATATGTTAAGCTCATGTTCGTATGCTTATATTTAGGCAAGAGAAAAAAGGAGGGGTTGAGAGGCTTATGGACGCTTTATAATCCCAAAAGTATTTTAGAAGTGACAACTAACTTCTTTTCTTCATTGTCTTGGTTGTGTCTGCTAGCAAGGGATTGATCCACCTGTGATGATGGGCTGCAGGACCAGTGCTAGGTGGAGCCACATTTTCTAGGTGAAAGCCCAAAATAATGTTCCCCAGTATTTTTATTACACCCCCAAGAACCTACACAAATTAGCCACATTCTTTTATGTATAGTCTTGATTGCAGACAATCTGAAAACACTTCATTTCATTTGACTGCGGACAATCTGAATTTATGTGCAGCAAGAAGTAGACAGACCATGGGGCTTGATTTCTAGTCTTATTTCTGCCATTTAGACTCTTGTTTTTTGTGTTTTGTTTTTTTAGCTGAGCCATCCTGCCACCTGTTGGCAGCTGGGCGGCAGCTCAGCTCAGGCTGGGAATTGAACCAGCGACTCTGTTGCTCAGAGCTCGCACCCTTGAGCGAGCTCTTAA
The DNA here is from genome assembly GCF_001890085.2 of Hipposideros armiger. NCBI lineage: Eukaryota > Metazoa > Chordata > Mammalia > Chiroptera > Hipposideridae > Hipposideros > Hipposideros armiger. The sequence continues at coordinate 1,657,792 of NW_017731572.1, read as the reverse complement.
CCAACTGAGCCACTTGGCCGGCCCCATAGACTCTTTTTGATGCAAGGTTATATTAATTTGGAAGAGTATGAACCAGGTGATAGTTTGAGACCCTTCTCTTTCTAGTTTATTTCTCTCTGTTTTGTTTTCACTGAACTCTCAATCTTTTCCTCCTTTAGGATATATTGACTGGCTATTTCTGTAGGTTATTCCAATTGTTTTTCCCCAAAACAAATACTGCCCTTTAGTTTTGACCTGTTGCCCCTTTTCGGTGTCCATGAGGTGTTGCTCCTTCCCATTTCCCATCGCTCACCAGCCTCAGTCTGAAGACGAGACTTCTGTGTTGTCAGCTCACTCATGCTCCTCTGAATTTCCTCATTCTTGCCCCTGGCCTCACTTAATTGATCCTCCAGAGTTCGGCATATTTTTTCCAAATTTGCCTAAAGAATTGAAAAGGAGGAGACAATTAAGTCAGCATTGAGATTTGAATGACTGAAAAGGCCTCTTTAACAGAAATCATTGGGCCCCATCCAACCCAAGTACCTTTGATTTTGACACACTCTCCACGTTACTGGAGAGGTCGTCAATCTCCAACTTGAACTCGCTCTTCTCCTTCTCCAGCTTCTGCTTGACCCTCTGCAGGTTGTCGATCTGCTCCCCGAGCTCAGCTACACTGTCTGCGTGCTTCTTCCTCAGGGCCGCCACCGTGGCTTCGTGCTGCAGGGTGGCCTCCTCCAGGTCCCTGCGCAGTTTCAGGAACTCCGCCTCCCTCTTCTTGTTCAGTTCTATCTGGGTGGAGGTGACTCCTCCCGCCTCCTCCAGCCTCTCACTGAGCTCCTCCAGTTCTCGGGCATAATCGCTGCGCTGTTTCTCTGTCTTTGCTCGAGTGGCCCTCTCCGCCTCGATCTCTTCTTCCAGCTCCTCAATTCGAGCCTAGAGAGGCAGCCAATCAGTCCCGGAGTGACTCACTCTGAATGTCAAGAACAGGCTAGCTTCCACTTCCATTACACAAACCAATTCTGGAACTTCTCCAAGAGAAATATGAATGTTGCTAATTTCCTTTCATGTGAATTTTCCCTGCCCCATCATGGTCATCACCCCTGCAGTGATCAACCCAGGATATTGTCCATTCAACTAAATGTTGACTCAAAATACTTCAATTATGTATTTTATTTAAAATTATGGAAAAATTATTCATCACTGCTGTGTCAGCTTGGCAGAAAGGAAACCACTGAGGCAGGCAGACCCATGGTGATGTCCACTTGCTCTAAATGGCTTATATAGCACAAAGCACCCAGCCCGCTGTGAGGGACCCACATGTAAAAGAAAAATCCGGAACGCCTCCTACCTGTAGCTCTTTGATTTTCTTCTGAAACTGGAGACCCAGGGTCTGCTCATCTTCCACTTTGCTTTGCAGTTGACAATACTCAAAATCCTTCCTGTGAAGGGAAATGTAGAATGTGTGAAGACAAAGTACCCAGTAACACGCAAAACTGTAATCGATGGTTGTAGAGCGTACTTCTTGAGTCTTTCATCCAGCTGTTGCTTATCATTCTCCAGATCTAATATGGACTCATGGGCAAGCTTCAAGTCTCCCTCAAGCTTCCTTTTGTTCCTTTCCAGGTCTACACGGAGCTTCTTTTCTTGTTCTAGGGAACTTTCCAGCTGCAAAAGGCATCATTTCCCTTTGAGAACAAATGCTTTGCACCAGAGGTTTCTTGGGGGCTCTTCCAACCCTGAAGTTCTAGGACTGCCAATTAGCAGTATTTACTTACATCATCGACCTGCTGTTCCAGTTTGCCCTTGATTTTGCTCAAAGAATTGACTTTGTCTTCTTCAGCTTGGAGATCATCCAGGGTCTGCTGGTGAGCCTCTTGGAGGGCTTTCTTCTCTTTGGTTAACTTTGCAATTGTTTCATCCAACCCAGCGAGTTCCTCAGTAAGGTTTTTAACCTAAGAAGAAACCATAACCAAGTATAAGAAGAGCTACAATATGGTTGGCAATGACTACGCCAAGCTGGAAAAACCCAGAAAGAGAGTACCTTGTTCTCTGTGGCATGCTTTTCCTTTTCAACCTTGGCTAATGTCAGCTCAAGGTCATCAATGTCTTTCTTCAGCTCTGAACATTCGTCCTCCAGTTTCCTCTTCTTAGCCGTCAGCTCAGCATTGATCTCTTCTTCATCTTCAGCTCTCTCAGTCACCTCTTTGATTTTAGCCTCAAGCTGGAATTTTGCTTTGATCAGTTGATCACATCTTTCCTCAGCATCCAATAAGTTTTCACTTTCCTTTAAAAAAAGAATTGTGATTTCATGATTTCCTTTAATGAGATAAAGTTTGTGACAGTCCAGTATTTTGCTATATATGAAGTTTTTTATGAAGCATCCCAACTAAAAAGCAGAAATCGCACCAAAATTCTAGTTTTCCTAAATAATCAAATCTAGAAGGAAAGTGAAAACAGAAAAGATTTCTAAACACATACAGCTTGCACTTGGAGCTGCAGGTCATTCTTCTCTTGTACTAGAGTCACCAATTTTTCCTCCAACTCCTTCCTTTTTGCCTCTGACTTGGCCAGTTCATCTTTGGTTTTCTGAAACTCTTCCTTCATGGTGGCCATCTCCTTCTCAGTTTCTGCGCTCTTCAGCAGGGGCTTGATCTTGAAGAAGAGTTTCATCCAGGGCCAGTGCTTGACATTCATGAAGGAGCGGATGTTGTACTGGATGCAGAAGATGGACTCCCTAAAAACAAAATATCAGTTATTTCTGGGGAGAGAAACTCCCCACCTCTCCCCAACTGCTCATGTTTGAACAAAGACCCTGCTCAACCTTCTCTGCACCATCTTCTGGAATTCCACGCGCATGAGAAACCCTCTGCACACAGCTTGTGTTCGGGTGATCAGTTTGGCCAGGCGGTCATCGCGCATTTCTTCCAGCGTTCCCAGCAAGCCAGCCTTGAAGAACACCTTACAGGGAAGAAAGATGATAGGAGTCAGTTTGCTTGAGAAGTCTAAAAGGAACTTAAAGGCCAGCATCTGTCGGAATTGATGCATTACCTTGGTATGTCCAAATTTGTACTGAGTGTGGTCAATATCAATGGATGCCAACAGCTTCTCACAGGCTTTCTTGCTGTCGATGAATTGTCCCTCAGGGATTGCACTGGCGTTCAACACTCGGTATCTGCCACGGTAGACACAGAAACAATCCGAGACTATTAGCAAAAACACAAACCTTGGAGATTATCCAATTCAGGCTTCTTTTCCTATAAGCAAGAAAGCTAAGGTCCAGAGAGTGAAAGAAACTTGCCCATAATCACACTGCTAGATAATGGCCTAGAATGTAGGCCTCCTAAATCTTAGGCCAGGCATTTTTCTGCCATGTCTGTATCAGATAAGCTTCTGAGAAAACTGGAAGAAAGAAGTATGTATACCTTGGCCAAGTGATAGGTTATTCATTTTACATGGCAGTCCATAACTGTTCTGTTGAAATGGGTGTTTTCATCAGTATTTCTCTGTCTCAAGTTCCAGAATATCATAGAACATTTTTATAGAACAAGAATATCATAGAACATTTTTATGACACACCTTTGTTTAAAATCCCCATAGAGAATCCGATTTGGGAACCCCTTCCTGCAGATACGGATCCCTTCCAGGACACCGTTACAGCGTAGCTGATGGAGGACAAGGCTGTGTTCCATAGCCCCTGAGAACAGAAGCAAGAAACATCAGCTTCACACAGAGCTTCTTAAAAATGGACCACCATCTAGGGAGCCAGCAGGTGTCTTACCTGGGGTTTTGGTTTCATTGGGAATTATACAGCGCACAAAGTGAGGGTGAGTCGTTCTTAAATTTGACATCAGCTTGTTCAGGTTTTCCTAAAAGAAAAAGATTAAGTTTGAGAGCTTACTGTCAGCTTTTACAAACACAGAGATATCTTGTAATGAAATATAAAATATATGTTTTAAACTTATGAATTCTAAAGAATGATGGAATTACTTAATTCTTTCTTTTAATAGTCCTACTGCTAGAGGAGGAGGCAAATAACTTATATAATAGTCTTTTGCTTCACAGTGAGCCAGAGACTAACCAAGTACAAAATGCCCTCTGAAATCAACTCAAGAGATGTGTCAAATCCCACTGCGAGATGCTATTGCCTGTGTCCTTCAGGCAAGTCAGAAATTTTGTGCTGAGGACTCACCTCCCAGACCAGCCAATTCAGCTTGTGGCCATCCAAAATGATAATGAAATTCTAGTCCTACATTTGTTAAACCTCATGGATGTACCATCATCCCCTCACTCAACTTCACTAAGTGACAGTAACCAGATTAAGACCACATTACTATACTTGAATAAACCAAGTTTGGAATTCCTCCCTTGTTCATTTGGAGATGACTTAAACCAACTGCAAGCAAATAAACTTGTATTTTTCTTACCCTGAAAAGGGCAGACACAGTTTGGAAGGAAGAACCCTTCTTCTTGGCAACTTTCTTCTTTCCACTGTCAGCTGAAAGAAGTAAAACATGGTGCTTGCTGTTAGCAGATCTATACAGATGTTTCAGTCCTGTGGACTGAATGGAGAGAGAAAGTGTAACTACAAGGTACTCCAATGAGTCTGTTACCATCTGTGGTGGCAAAAGTGGCATAGAGGTGTGCCAGGAGCCTGTTGGAGGACTTCTGATACAGCCCAACGACCGTCTCATTCAGGGGGTCCTTATTCTTTTCCAGCCAGCCCGAGACGCTGTAATCCACGGTGCCCGCGTAATGCACCAGCGAGAAGTGGGCCTCGGCCTTGCCTTTGACCACCTTGGGCTTCTGGAAATTGGCAGACTTGCCCAGGTGCTGGTCATACAGCTTGTTCTTGAAGGAGGTGTCTGTGGCCTTGGGGAACATGCACTCCTCTTCCAGGATGGAGAAGATGCCCATAGGCTAGATTAAGGCAAGGTAAAATGCAGATGGGGAAAACGTGAGCTGCAGTGGTGAGTGGCAGAGTATACGAGGAGAGGAGACTGAATGGATAGAATAGGATACCTTCTCAATGAGCTCGATGCAGGCAGCCAGGTCCATCCCAAAGTCGATGAACGTCCACTCGATGCCCTCCTTCTTGTACTCCTCCTGCTCCAGCACGAACATGTGGTGGTTGAAAAACTGTTGCAGTTTCTCATTGGTGAAGTTGATGCACAGCTGCTCCAGGCTGTTGTACTAATACCAAAATATAATGGTCCCACGAAAAGTTAGACTTAGGTCAAAATCAAAGGCCCATCAACCTTCCTCCTTGTTGCTCAGGCTCTAGCCAGCTCATTTATGCGTTCAGATATGCTCACATTCTTCAAGGCCCTGCTCAGATCATATCTCCCCCTTGGAGTCTTCTCTGAACTTCCAACTGGAAGGTGTGTCCCCGTCTCCTGAGTTCCCATGGTCTGGGCCTCTCCTGTGCACTGACCACGGTCTGCCTTATATACTACACTTTTCCTCTTTCTGTAGAGACTACAAGCCCATCGTTTGTTCACCTGCATGTCTTATAGCTGGCAGACACCAAATATATACTTTGATGAATGGTAATATGCTTCTAACCCAGAACCAATAAGATATTTACATAAAATGTTGTATGATTGGCTTAGTAACAGATTCTCTATATGCCTGGCTCTCCCTAAATCAATAATTGCATTTGATTTATTTTTTCATTCATTGGACAATTATCTTTAAAATTGCATTTGACATAAGTCTCCTCCTCTCTTAAAATAATACAAACCCTCCCACATTCTCTTCTACCTGATCCACCCTCCATCCAGCTTTCTTACAAGCCGTGGTGCTATGACATGTTGGCCCCCTTGACACCTTCCCCCTATAGGGTCATGGAAACCAATCCCCCCAATCAAAGCCACATGAAAGCATGAATATAAGCAACACAAACCTCAAAGATCTCAAAACCCGCAATGTCCAAAACACCAATGAAATGTTGCCTTGGTAGTTTCGTATCCAGTTGCTGGTTGATACGAGTGACCATCCACAGGAACAACTTTTCATAAACTGATTTGGAAAGGGCGTTCACAGCATGGTGAACCTGTTGGGAAAGATCAGCGGATGGGCCTGAAGGCAGTGGCAGGTGTGTATCTGCGTCCCTTCTCGGCCTTGAGGCAGATGCTTACCTGATCCACAGTTTGACCTTTGGTAACATACTCATTCCCAACTTTCACTCTGGGGAAGCACAAAGCTTTCAGGAGGTCGGAAGAGTTCAGGCCCATCAGATAGGCTGTCTTGTCAGCCACTGGTAAGAAAAGAAAGATGATCATGAAGGGCAAGCCCTGATGCTTGGCAAAGTAGAACCACTTTGAAAGTCATCCAGATGTTGCAAAGCTTAGCTCAGTTTATCTCAGTGTGTTTTACATTCCATATCTCTAAACTGCTTATATGCAGCCAATGGAAGCTAAGTCACTCGGAGAACATGCTAGATTTTGTGAAAAGGCAGGATTGGGTTCCAGAAAGCCCTGGTCACTTCTCACTGTGACCATTCTATGATTCAGCAAACACGGGTGGTAACAGTACCTATAGGCGTCTGAGCCCCAGAGAGATTCACATCTCCAGATGGAAAAAGGATTAATCACTTTCAAAAGAGGCAACGGACAACCTCAGCTGAACAGCCACTCAACCTTGGCTTCTACCCTGTTGTGGTGATTTTGTACCTTCGGTGCCGTCTGGCTCTGCCTGCTCCTCTCGCTGCTTCTGCTTGAACTTCATGTTCCCATAATGCATCACGGCGCCTGTCAGCTTGTAGAGTCCAGATTTCTCTTCTGGGGTGAAGCCCAAGATGTCAATGGCACTCTGGCATTGAAAGGACAGCACGTCACTTGGTTGACCCCAGTGACCGAGGAGGAGCACCCCTCACCTTTCTCTCAGTTCTACTTACATCCGTAGCCAAGAGCTCCTCAGCATCGTCAATGCTGGCCACCAGGATTTCACCCTGGCTGATGAAGGGGTAGTCGTAAGGGTTTGTGGTAATAAGCAGCAGCTCTGAAATGATGAATAGTTAGAGGAAGTCACAGAGATGCAAAGGAAGCATCCACCCAGTGGATTTGAACTCCTGTGTTCTGGGCTGAGATTTTCACAGCTGGAACCCAACTGGAATTTAGAGTTAGAACTGTCTTTTGAAAAGATACTCAGGCTGTGGCTGAATATCAAGTCCAGGGAAGACTGCAGCCTGCCTATGTAATGTAGATTAAGGAGCCTTAGAGAGAATACAGTACTTAAATTCTCTAGCTTTGCAAGCAAATGGTGCACATTGATGTAGGTTCAGCAGAGTTAATAGGGACTGTATGAGTGTGGGTCAGGAAAGAGCCCAAATTGAGGGAAACATAGGTTGTTTGGTATAATACCAATCATAGTTTTTCCAAAACCTGTTGAAAAGCTGCCCCCTATTTCCAGGTTTGGGACAAGAAGGCTGAGCAAACACAGCCAAAGGGCAAAGAAGACCGTGGACATGAGGCCTCAGTTACGTGCAGACCAAAGAAAGGGCAGGGTGACTATCCACAGGGTAGATTGATTGTTCATCTGAGTTTTGCATTGGCCTCACGGCATTTGGTAAAAGGTTGGTTTCTGTATTAGAACACAAGGGGGCGCTAAAGGACAATTAAATGCTTAGTTGTTCAAAAGGACCAATGCCGAATTCGGTAGCTGTTGAATCTTGCTGTCCATTGGATTCGGGGTTTTTTCTGTTTGTTTGTTTGTTTGTTTGTTTGTTTGTTTGTTTGCTTGCTTGCTTGTTTGTTTGGTTTTTGTTTTTTAATTGGTATGTCACTGTCCATGCAGCCACATGCCATTTCTAAAACAAACTCCCTCCGTGGGCTGTCAAGGCCACTACCTCTAAGCACAGCTCTCCTTGGTCCAGTGATATCAGAGCTGAAATGCCTAAGAGACCAACCCCATCGGGGACTTCCTCACCTATGAGTTCAGGCTTCTTGTTTGAAAGTATCTGGTAGAAGATGTGGTAACTTCTCTCAGCCTTCAGCTGAAAGGTCACTCTTGATTTTTCCAGCAGATCTATGAACACAAACACAGGACTGTTTTCCAAACTGCTTCCCACCACCCTGAGACATCATCTGATCCCAATAATCTACTTACAAGTTTCAATATCTGCGGAGGCCAACTTCCCAGTGGTACCGAAATGAATTCGAATGAACTTGCCCTGCGGGGGAAAAGAGAGACCAGCATCTACCATGGCTCCAGGTGTTCCTACTAGTCTCCTGGGTCATGTGAATAGGAGCTTTATTTTCCTATAGTTTGAAATTAAATATGTCCTCCTCTCTCTCCCTTCTTCTCTGTCCAGTTTGATGTGCCTCCCTTTTTTTCATCCCCTTTTTAATCACAATGCTTCCAAACCACCCCACCCCTATCCAATCAACAAAGTAAGAGCGTGATTTTTTTTTCAAGATGCAAATCAAACCATATCACTTTCTTGCTTATAGAATCCTTCAGTAGCTTTCTGGATAAAATCTAAACCCCTTCTCATGCTCCTATGTGCTCCTATGTGACCAGGTGTTTTTCCGCCTCTTCCCTCACCTCATAGCATGCCTCCTTGCCCACCTCACTGCAGCTGCTGGAACCTTCTTTAGGTCCCATGACTTGACCAGGCCCTCTCCCACTTCAGAGACTGTGCACTTGCTTTGACCTTTGTCCCTCTTCATCCTGCAGATCTTGGGATTCACAGGACAACTCCCCGAGAGGCCTTCTCTGACAACCTTATCTCCAGTAGACCGTGACCCCATTTACTCTATCACATACCCTATTTATTAAACTTTATATAAATGTATCATTATCTGAAAGTTCCTTGTTGGTTTGTTTCGTTCTTACATTTTCTCTCCCCACTGGACTGTGACCTCCGTGAGGACAGGTACCCTGCTTATCTTGTAGGCCACAGAGAAAATCCCAGTGGTCCTGAGCTCAGACTCACAAAGCGGGAGGAGTTGTCATTCCTCACGGTCTTGGCATTCCCGAAGGCCTCCAGCAAAGGGTTGGCGCTGATGATTTGATCTTCCAGAGTCCCCTAATGCATGATATCAAGGGAGGAAGAAGCCACAGAAGGACAGTAAGCAATGCTCCAAGCTCTGTCACTGCGGCCTGTCCTTGCTGCCTGGCAGTCTATGGCAAAGCCAGTCCCTCCCTCTCAGACTTTCCCATTTGAGGACCAACAAAATCGTCAGCACATCACATTCAAAACACTTTTGCCATTTTGTTTGATTTAGTTATGGTTGGGTGTCTTGCCTTAAAATTTCTTTAATGCTTCATTCAGCTCCTTGATTCTCCAGGCAGTTAGGTTGTATTCACTTCAAACTGTTGTAATATTTTCATTTAGAAAGGCAAGTACAGAGGGTACCCAAAAAATGTATACACATTTTAAGAAAGAAAAACTGTATTAAAATTGTAATACTCAATATATCCCGATAAAAAAAAAAGATGAATACAAGTCACATTTGACTTCTGCAATTACAAGAGGCACTCAAAGTGGTTACCATCAGCGTCCAGACACTTCTGATTACAGTGAACTACTGCTTGAGCAACGTTGACCAAAGTGTCCACTTGTATACATTTTTTGGCACCCCTAGTATACGCTATGGTTCTCTCAAATTAGTGTATGTTATTCTGCCATAAAAGAAGAAGCTCTCTGAGCTGCTCCCAAGTTAATCTTTCTTAGTTAAGCCTTAGAGCCTTACTTTCCAGAAAATTGACAGGATCTGGTCCTGTATGATCAGCCACACACTGGGTTGTCTAAGATAACTGGCTGTCCTTCAAGATTTCAAATCCTGGCCTGTTCTCCTTTCCCTGAAGCAGGGAAGTGTTGCCTCCTTTTGTCCTCTCATTCAGAAGTTAAGACAAAGGTTAGAAGTAGAAGCAAAGCAAACCTTCTTTCTCAGCATACCTTCATTTTGGAGTCCTTCTTCTTGGCAAGGTCTCCAGTAGCTGCAATTGTTGCAAAGTACTGGATGACCCTCTTGGTGTTCACAGTCTTCCCTGCCCCGGATTCTCCGCTATTTGGAGCAATCAAAAGAGAGAGAGAGAAAGAAACAAGTTCTGTTAGTATACGGAGGCTCCCCGGGATGTCACCCAGAGGCCTGGACATATGCTGAGCCACATCAGACACACACCTACCAAACAAAAGGGAGAGACCACACAGACAGGCAGAGGCCCGAGGGAAGACTCTACCGTGGAGCAGACCCAAGGATGGGTAATTCCAGTTTCGGAGGCCTTCCACATACCTTCTTGCCCATCCCCAAATCTATCTTTTCATTATAGATTTTGTTCCAAATACTTTCTAAAGAACAGAATACAGAAAGTGGTGCCTTTGCCTTCTGCATTGAGGACATGGAGCCACAGCTATGAAACTGCTCTACGTAGGCCTTGGATACTTACGTGATCAGAATGGACTGGTTTTCACGATCTGTCAGAGGAAAAAAATAAAACAGAGTTGATGGCAATATAAAAAGAGCTTCCCAGTTCTACCCCATTTCTCAAGCAGTCAGAGTTCAATGCACAATTCCTCTTCCCTCTAATACTCTGATTAGTCCTAGGTGGGAGCTTGAGAATGAGGCTCAGAGAGGTTAAACTCCTGTTTAAAACCAGCCAGTGGCTTGTCACCAGTCAGTGGCTTCTGGTCATATTAGGTTGAACCAAATGAAATTTTCAATATTGGTTTCAGCCTACAAAAATATCAGTTTCTTATGGTTTAACCAATACTGGCATTAGTGCAAACTCTTCACCAGGGTCTTAAGGCCCTGAGAAATCTGGCCTCTTTCTGCCTCTTTAAGTGCCTTTTCCCTCCTCTCCTTTGTGTGGAGGTCACAGGCCAGGTGGGGCAGGCCCGGGGCCACATGGCGGCTCTCCCGAGCCCTGTCCAGCTCCTGCCCCACCACTCCAGGCCTCCTCCTTGGAAACCTACCAGTCAGCATGAACTGATAGGCGTTGTCAGAGATGGAGAAGATGTGGGGCGGGGCCTCCTGGCGCTTCTTGCCTCGGTAGCCGTCCACCACCTCGGGGTTGTACACCGGCAGCCACTTGTAGGGGTTGACGGTGACACAGAAGAGGCCCGAGTAGGTCTGTGGGAGAGTAAAAAAAGACATATGTATGTGTATGTATGTATATACACAATCTTTTGCCTTTATTATTTTTTACGTTTCCTCACAATAAACTAGTAAAGGAGGGAAGATATAATTTCGGTTTATAGGTGAGTCAAGCAAGGCTCAAAGAGGAGCATAGCCGGCCGTTTCACAGCCGGTGAGTGACAAGGCTAAGGCCCAGAGCGGTCTTTCCTGCGCTCCGTGTTCACTCTTCCTCCTCCCCACCCCCACTTTTTCCAGCCTGTTTTCTTCCTACCCCATTCATCCCTTGTTTTCTTATCGTCTTTCTCTTCCCCTCTCTTCTTCCTATTTCCCCTCTTTTGTTCAACAACTTAGTTAAGCACCAGTCTTTCCAAATCCCATCACCCATACAAGCATCCCCGCCCCAGCCCATCAAATGCCCCAAGAATCCACTGCCCGTGTCGGCACCGACATAGATCATCCAGGAGGTGTAACGGTCCTTGAGGTTGTACAGCACGGCGGGCTCATTCAGGTGTGTCAGCATGGCCATGTCCTCGATCCGGTCGAACTTGGGCGGGTTCATCGCATACACGTCCTCCGGTTTGACCACCAGAGTCTGAAAGGGAAGAGGTGCAGTGCTTGCCCACTATTCTCCGTACACTTCGCCTGCTGTGGACAGCTCTCCCCCAGGAAGGGGCTTGTGAGCCGAGATCAGAAGGGGCACGCACTAGAGAAAATGCCCATTTAACAGCGAGGGCTGTGGGCGGCTTGCGATGGTGGTGATAGACTGTGATTTGTTTCTGTCACGCAGGGCTTTTGTGTTTTCCCTCTCCCATGGCCCTGAGGTGAGGGAAAGACGACAGAAAAGAGGGAAGGGTCTCGGTGGGTAGATGCGGGAGATGGTGCAGGACGCAAGCCAGGGGAACCTTCCAGCTCAGGAACACTGCTTCCCTAGCTGATGAGCTTGTTCTTATCTACTCAGAGACTGGCACATCCACAGGTGTCCCTGAGGCAGAGACAAGAGAAAGCGGGCGGTGGCATTGGATCAGCAGGCTGGCACCCAGTCACCCACGTTCAGAGCTCGCTTGCCTGTTTATCACCCTCCTGCCCATGGTTATGAATGAGAGCTGAGCCCCACCTCGCCCCTCCCTGCCTTTCCGGGGTCAGAGCGTTGCACACCAGGTAAGGGGACCACGAAGCAGGGCAGGGTTTCCAGGCACTGACAACTGTGTTTGTAAAGCCCCTTGCCCGAACATCCGCAGGCTTCCTCACGCACAGGAGGTGTGAGCTTAGCTTCCTTTTTCCTGTCCTGCCTTCATCTTCTTTCTCTCTCAGACCTCCTTTGAAGACGAATCATCGCCCTGGTCCCATCTTTGGACAAGGTGAGTGGGAAACCTACCTTTTCCTGCCTGCGTTTTTCAGCCTTCAAGCAGAGTTTCACTTAAATCGCCGTGCAGCCAGCCCTCCTTGGGAATAGTCTAGATCAGGGGTCGGCAAACTGCGGCTCACAAGCCACATGCAGCTCTTTGGGTACGTTCTGTCTCAAAAGTTTTCCAACCCCTGGGAGAGCAAATCCTGTCCCTCACAACAATTTAAAAATTATTTGGGAGCCATAAATATATTTTTACATCATCACCATTATGTGAATAATATCCTTTAGAATTTTTGTAAATGAAACTGTGATAGTTTTATTTTCATTTTTAATTTTACTTCAGAGCCACACGCTCACAAGCCGCAGTTTGATGGCCCCTGGTGGCCCTTCTGTCTAAAAAGTTTGCTTACCCCTGGTCTAGATTGCCTTAGCCTGTCATTCATTACATTTAGCTTCTCTCTTCCCTGCCACTTTGTAAGCCCAGTGTTGGTCCTGTTATTTGAAATATACAGAGAGCCACTCTTTGGCAGCATCAATGCTTGATAGCACTGAAGGGCAGTTTTTAGTGCTTTTTTCCTTCACACCCAACCTGGGTGCAGACATCTGGGGACGCTAGACACTATTTCTTTTACCCTTCTCTTTCAAATTTTCCT
>NW_017731572.1:1634788-1641261 GCF_001890085.2 Hipposideros armiger | reverse complement strand
TTTTGTTTGTTTTGTCCCTTTTTTTTTCCTGACCGAATTTTTTTTTTGGGGGGGGTGGCTGGCTGGCATCCTCTGGTTGTTAATTCTCAATAGAACTGTGTGTCAGTAGTTCCTGCTTGAGAATAAAGACCGCCTCCTCCCACCCATCCTAAGGCCAGCTATGGAGACTACTCATAGAGATGCGAGTGGGAAAGGGAAGTGGTCCTCATGATGAAGAAACATTAATTAAACATCACTGTATGCAGGCCTCGACACAGAGAGCTTTAAGACGCTACAACAGAAAAGGAAGATGCAACCTTTACTCTTAATAGTTTATATTATAAATGATAAGTCAATTGGTTTTAAGATTTAGGCAATTTCAGTTCAAAGTGACACATTTATAAAGTGCCTGTTCTATAAAGGCCAAACAAGGTAAGTGGCCCCCAGCGGAGAAAGCTGGAAGGACTGCTAACAACCCACCTACTTGCTTGCCTGCCAGCCTGCTTGCTATGGGACTGCTTGCATATCACTCCTTCTCCTCTAGTTTGGAATGGAACACCCATCCTTGGAGCCCCTGCTCATCTAAGTAGAGAGCACTGATGCTCCTAACGGGCCCATCCATGCCCTGAAAGGGAGTGGTCTCCTTGTGGCCCTGTCCTGCCTACTCAGTGGCACATCAGTCCAAGTCTTTGTGCCATCAGCTGGCCATCTCCTTGGGAGGTCTCATCACCTGTGTGAGCAGGTGTTCACAAGCCCCATGGGGCCCAGGGACAGTGCGAGGGGCCTTGGCTACATCTCAGGCAGCGATGGATGCAGGGCAGGCCATGGGTAGGGGATGGGTGCTTGCAGTTCCTGCCTAAACCCCAAGAGAGCAGTTGAGAGGGACTTCGTGGGAACGAAACTTGGGTCAGTTTGGATGTTTCCTTTTGTAGTCACCAGTTTATCCATCTCTCTGTTTAACCATATCCATACCCACCTCCAGGAAACTGACGGGACATATTTCTTACAGGATTTCTTTGAGTTCCTTGTGAAAGAGTACCATGTCCATTATGGAGCCCAATACAAGCTCTAAAACACTGATGGCCTCCTACCGCATCCTTTCTTTCTTCTCTCCATCAAGCTTCATCGTAGAATCAGAGTGTTCAGCAGGAAGATTATAGAGATCATTTTCTCCTTTTGCATATGAGAAAATGGAAGGCAGGAGGGATAGGAAGCCTGCCCAAGGCCATAAAAAGGAGGATCTGAGTTAGGGATGGAAACCAGCTCTCAAGAAGAAACCCTGAAGCCAGAAGTGACAACAACCATCACCACATAGAAAACACTTTAAAAGTTAGATATCGAGAATCAAAAAGTACGATCATTTGGTGGGAGGGTGGCTCAGTTGGTTAGAGTGCATGTTCTGAGCAACAGGGTTGCTGGTTTGATTTCCACATGGGCCAATGAGCTGTGCCCTCCGCAACTAGATTGAAAACGGTGACTTGAGCTGAATTGCCACTGAGCTGCCGCTGAGCTGCCAGTGGGCGGCCGGATGGCTCAGTTGGTTAGAGTGCATGCTCTTAACAACAGGTTGCCGGTTCAACTCCTGCATGGGATGGTGGACTACGCCCCCCACAACTAGATTGAAAATGGTGACTGGACTTGGAGCTGAGCTGCACCCTCCACAACTAAGATTGAAGGACAACAACTTGACTTGGAGCTGATGGGTCCTGGAAAAACACACTTCCCCAATAATAATAATAATAATAATAATAATAATATTAATAATTTAAAAAAGAGATTTCCATCCAAAGGGAGAAAAATCTTAAAGAAGAGAGCCTCATGTTATTATTTCAAGAGGCAGCTCTCATGCAGCTAACTGGGTACTCTGCTGGTGTGGAATTCCTCCTCTGATCAACCAAGCCAGATGACTTATCGGTATATTATTAGCCGGATTTTGGGGAACAGAAGGAGCCCTTGTTCTTTCAGCCATCCCCCAGCTGGAGCTAATCTGCACAACCAGCGCAGAGAGCTGCATTCATTTTTGGATGAGCTGGAAAGATGTATTGTGTCTCAAGAATGCTCAGTGGTTCCAGAAGTGATAAATGGAGGGCCGCTGTGCTCCCCTTCGCCGAGCCCAGCTCTTCCTCCCAGGCTGTCTTCCTCTGCCTGTTTGATGTCCGCTCCGCATGGACACGTGGACACGGGGCCCCAGCTACGCACCCGCTTGCTCAGGACTGCTGATTGTCAAAGCGTGAAGTCAGCTACAGGGAACACATGCCTTCTGGATCAAGTGCCTTCTCCTCCGTGTGCCACTGTGAGGGGAATTAGGTGTCACTGGAAGTGAGGAACTCACTTACTCTGAGCCAAGCCCTTGCCAATGCCCAGAGCCTCAGGTAAAAATTCAAGCCGAGAGGCAATAATTCTCCTTTAATTCAATTCAACAAACACTCACTTCCATCCACTTTCTACTATGAAAGTTTTCAAATGTACAGGTAAGTACAAAGCATAGTAAATGATCACCCAGGACTATAATGCAGTTGGATGGGGTGTCAAAGCCATGCTATGAACCACCTCACTAACTATACGAGAGGGGATCAGGGGATGGATGCTTCAGGAAGTATGAAGGGAGCCAGAAGTTTGTGAAGTTCATTAAAGCAAACTTCTTGAAAACGTCAAACCTCAACCTGGAAGCGAAAGGGACAGCTGGTGCGAAAAGGTGACCCAGTAAGGAGATAATTCCACACGCTCCGAAAAACCTAAGGAGAGGAATGAAGATGAGAGTGAGCGAAGGTTTGAGTGACACTCGCCTGGCAAAGAGGAGATGAGTCCTATACCTAAGGTGAGGCTACTGTGGCTGCTATCACAAGCCTGCGTTTGATGAGATGATTGATGGGGCCCTTGTGGTTGGGAGCATGGAGCAATATGATTGAAGCAGGGAAGAATGCTTTGAACGAGACAGGAGAAAACGGGCATTCCAAGGGAAAGGAGGTGATAAAGAGGCAAGCAAGCTCAAAGACCTTGCCAGAGGATCTGGGGATAGGAATGAAATGTAATGCATGAGTCTGAACAANGCTCCAAATCAAGTTGTTGTCCTTCAATCTAGTTGCAGGGGGCGCAGCCCACCATCCCATGTGGGAGTCGAACCCGCAACCTTGTTGTTAAGAGCACGCGCTCTAACCAACTGAGCCACATGGCCTCCCCCTTTCTTTTTTTTTTTTTAAACTTTTCTTGGGGCACACCAGATTTTTCTGATCTAGATTCCAGAAAGCAGTGAAGTCCAGAATTCCTCCTAGCACACCCACAATGGCCCATTGTGAGCTACACAACTCATGACCTTCATAATATGAGGAGGCTGCTATTTCACATTGAACTTGTGGTCAGCTAAGGTCCCTTACTCATTTTCCTTACTTCCTCAGTTAGATGGCTACCACTAGAAGAATTAGGGAAAGACCGAGACTACCAAAGGAGAGTATTCTAGAAGAGGTCTTCCTACTACTCGCCTCCCAACTCCACACCATTGGGATGCGCAGAGCTGGTTCCTTCTGACCTGGAGCAACGTGAACAGTGACAAAAGCACCTGAACACTCATTGTTCTGACCAGCCACAATCAGGTTTCCCCTCCCATCCTGCAACCAGAAGCCAGTATTCACTGTGCTTTCTCTGAGGACACCTGGGAAAGCCAAACAGAGACAGTGTGAGAGGCATTCCAGTGCCATAGCCACATGGGGAAGTGGCTGGGGAGGGGCAGGTGCAAGGACTGGGCACCCCTGAGGAGCGGACTGAGGGCCAGTCGGCGGGGACGAGGCTTACCCGATTATCTTCGGTTTCCACCGTGACCTTCCCATCCTGGGCACTCTTAATTTTTCCCTTAGCGTATTCTTCCTTTGAGTCAACCACAAAGCAGTAGGTTTTGGCATCAAAGGGCTGGTTCTGAGCCTCGATCCTCTCCTTTTCTGACTTCCGGAGGAAAGGAGCGGCTATGCCAAACACTTCCATTTCCGTGTCACTACTCATGCTGTCAGCTGAAAGGCAAACCCACCAGATGAGCCCAGCTGCCTCCTGAGCCAGGCTCCTGGCCTGTCTCCACCTCTGCTCGGCTGCCCTGCTGCCCCGGGAGCAAGGCTGTCCTCTGTCCTAGGAGCTCCACCCACAGGACTTAAGTGCTCAGAAAATCAAATGGGCCCATATTCATTGAGTGGCTGTTCTGTGCAAAGGGCCCAGAACATGTGTACCCCAAGAGCCTCCGTTATCTGAGGCTTGGTCAGATTGTGCAGGGCCTAAAGGTGAGGGCAACTCTCTCCGGACCTCACTTACTATAAAACCTAGGTGTTGCCAAGGGAAGCTTTAAAAATAAACACCACAAAAAATAAACACCCTTCTTCACAGAGAGTATGCTCAATGGAAAATAGCTAAGGAATTGTTGAACTATTTTCAATCAAGGTGGCTATCTCCTCACACAAAGAAACTGGCTGGTGCTTCCTTCAGTTGCTGAGAATAGATGCTGCATTTGACCTCAGCATCCATGTGGAAAGTCTCTGCTCCTCTCCAGCCTAACCTGTCCTTATTTGAGCTCCCTTAGACTCTGCTCCCTTCAGGCCATTGGGAGGTGGAAGGAACTGGTAACTTCAGATCACCTGAAGGCCCCCACCAGCCAAGGGACATGGCCAGAATTCTCACCTGAGAGTCTCGCCCGCAGGAGGACAGCAGCAGGTCACAGCAGCCGAGGAAAATCAGACCTGCCATAAATTCACAAAAAGAAAACTCAGGACACCTTAGTGTCTGGTTCAGCATAGAATCAGCTCTTGATGAATTAACTAAACAACGATAAAGGACCAATAACTTAAAAAGAGCCTTACCCTGGAGGCAAGCTGGAGGAGCAGATGGGACATGACCCACAGGTCAGCCATTAAGGTAGTAAAAGCCATAAACTGTCCCCAAACCTGTCTCCTACCAACCCACTATGATGCCTTCTTCAGTCTGCAATACCTCCCATTTAGAATTGGGCAAGAAAGACAGAATCTCTGTTTAAAAAGCTTGTGGCTCCAGGCCAGGGTCAGGTCTCCTTGGGTCTTCTGTGAACAGGGAGAAATCTCTGAGACTGGCTAGTTAATATACACCCAGGGTTGTCTTGAGAAGACAGGACACCCAACAGGCATACAGCCCAGGTGGAGAAGGTGAGGGCAGGAGAAGGTACTGAGTCTTGTGGTCCTCTGCACGGCACAGAGAGGCAAAGGGACAGGCTGCGCTCTATCGGGTGTCCAGGGGGATGCTGCCTATGACGGGAGACGGGGAGGAGGAAGGGGGTCTGAAAGATCCCTGCTTTGGTAGGGTGCTGGAGGCAGAGGGTGGGTGGGCATTTGGGGCTAGGGGGTTCTCGCTCTATAACTAGCTAATTCTTACCAAAGGCAGGCAGGGCCACGGCATGAATGAAGTGCCTGGCCACACGAGGTAAAGAGGGGCTGTGTGACTCACCTCTGCCCACGAGAGAGCAGCTACAAAGGGGCCGTTGCTGGCCTGGGCTTTTATAGGCCCCGCTAACCCCCACAGCTCATTCCTTCTCTATATTTGGAAAGAGAATGACCTACACCATAAGCTGAGAAGCAGCTCCTTCCTCACGTTCTTTTTTTTTGTCGTTGCCAAGGGAAAGGTATATATAGATATGAGCAGGATCATAACCATTTTTCCAACTATAGAAAGCCGGGAGTTTGAAATGCCTTTCTCCGAACTTGGGCTTAGCGCGTCTTCCCTTGTGATGGAATGGCCTCTCTGCGGAGGGCCTGCCTACCTCCATCATGCAGGCAGCTGCCGGTGGGCCCCTGCCTCAGGACCGAGCATGTTCCAGCAGCGATTTCCTTGGAAATCTCATCATATGGAGGAAATAAATGAAATCGAGCATGAGAAAGTTCAAATCCTCTTGGAATTTTGAGTAAGACTTTCGTCACAACACAGGGTTGTGACAGGGCTGGGCGACTGTAAAACTCATGCCAGGAACAACAACAACAATAATAATTCTTTATTTTTCTTCCCCTCCTTCCCTTCTTCTCTGCCGTTTACTGTGTAACTGTTTCATTAGTATCATTATTAACTTAATCCTTTCTTAAGCACCCGTAGGACCAACAAGTAAATTAATGACAGGGAGCTATTCAGCCAGCCAGTATTCACAGCAACAGCTGCTTTGGGCCCTGTTGTTATCAAGATATATTACCAATTAGGAAAGCCCAGCTGCTAGCCTAGGTGGGGGGTCGGGGGAAGAGTGGTGGCCTGCAGAGAGAGGGAGGGCAAGGGGGGTGTCTAACAACTGTGCTTGTTTCTAAATCAGGATTGGAAAAATAAAGCCTCAGAGAAGAATCTGGGTTTAGTTGAAGCTTTTGCCCATTTCCATGCTACTTTTTGTTTGTTTTGTCCTTTTTTTTTTCCTGACCGAATTTTTGGGGGCATGGCTGGTGGGCATCCTCTGGTTGTTAATTCTCAATAGAACTGTGTGTCAGTAGTTCCTGCTTGAGAATAAAGACCGC
>NW_017731572.1:1626318-1628193 GCF_001890085.2 Hipposideros armiger | reverse complement strand
TAGGTTGTCAACTCTGCCCATAACCTTCCTGTTGCCACACCATTTGTCAGTTTGTGGATAACCTTACTGATGATACCTATACACCTGACTTCACATTCTCTCTGACATGAAATGCCAATAGTTACCATGTCAGAGTGAAGTGTTCTTCTCACCCCATTGCAATTATTTTCCCAAACTGTGAAAGTACCAAGGCTTTTTCCAACACTGGGATGGGCTGGGGCTGGCGGGGAGCGGGAGTGGGGGGTCATGCTGAAAACATGAGTCCAGGACAGGGACCATTATCCCTCTAGGAGGGTAATCATTTGAGAAAAGTAGATTATGGGTTCTTCAGGAAACTGGGAAGGATAATGAGTGAAGAGTTAACAATTTTAAAATGATTTAGCAACCAGACCTTGTGGGAAAATGTTTCCTTTTCCAAGATTGTTTTCTGATTATAAAATTAATGTTCCTATAAAAAATTATAGGAAAATATAAGATAATGGAGGTAAATCATAATCTTCCTACTCAGAGATAAACCACTAGCATTATATATTACTTCGGAATATTTTTATATGCTTAGTCTTATTTGTCCTTTCAAAATAAAAAGGGGAGATATTTACATATTTTTTATTAAAGCAACACAGGCTGACTGTAAAAATAAAATCACATTATGCAAAAATGTATTTGTAACCAACTTGGTACATGATGTATTATGGACATGCTTCTATGTCAGGAACTTTAGATTTATATTATCATTTTTAATGTCACCACACAATTCCATTATGCAGATGCACCATCATTAATTTACTAAATCCCACTTTTTAAAATATCATAACAATGAACATCCTTGTATCTTTGAGCATTTATCCAATTATTTCCTCAGGATAAATTTCTCAGAGTAGGATTATTGAATCTAGTGCTTTTGGTTCATATCAACACAACAATCTCCTGAAGGATCATCATATCTATTTACAATCTCCCCCACCCCTAACATGTAAATGTTACTCTCCCACCTCTTTGCCAACTCTGAGTATCATCACTCTAATTTTTGCCAGTTTTATAGGTGAAAAATATAACTTACTGGTGTTTTAATTTGCTTTTCTTCTGTTATGAGTGGGGTTGAACCTTGCCTTACATGCTACTGGTCATTTGTAGCTCTTCTATCAATAGTCTTCATAACCTTTGTCCTTTTTATCTTGAGATGTAATATTTTTCTAATTTAAGAACTGTCATATAGCAAAGAATTTCAGTAATCCCTAGTGTACATGGCAAACGTTTTCTTCATTTGTTCCTTATCTCATTTGGGCCTCACAACAATCTCAGGGTAGGAAGAGCAGATGGAATTATCCCCACTTAATTGATGTGGAAACCCTGAGTCAGTAGGGAATGTTGGGGTCTATGTGAGGGTCCATTTCTCCATACTCTCATTCTCAATACGTAACATTCTTTTTAGCATTTTGCCAACCTGAGAGACAAAAATTCCAGTGTTTTAATTTGCATTGTTTGATCACGAGTGGGGTGGTTTTTTTGGGGGGTGGGTGGGTATGGCTAGTAACTATTTGACATCCTTCTTTTCTGACTGCCTGTTTATGCCCTTTGCCCAGGTTTTTCTGGGGGTGTTTATCTTCTATTTCCTTATGGATTTGTAAACCTTCTATATTAGTGATAGGAACTCTGTTACATGGTTTTGATCAAGCCTAGCAATGACTTTACTCTTTGCTTTCTGCCTTTAGTGTCATGTTTACAAAAACTTTTCCTGTTTCCGTCTGCCTTTATGGTTGGAAGAAACAGAGGCTCATTCAGACCCTTCAGAGAAAGGAGGTGGATCGGGAGGGCACAGATGTAGATTAGATCTAAAACTAGAATGCCTCCAAACTCTAAGGCAGTGGTCTCCAG
>NW_017731572.1:1623959-1625248 GCF_001890085.2 Hipposideros armiger | reverse complement strand
TACTAATTATTTTTCACATTTATTTTTCCAGAATTTCAGAATCTTTTCGTTGAGCTCCCCCCAAAAAATGTCATAGCAATTTTTTAAAGTAAGACATATTGAGGTATAAATATTAAAATCCACCCTTTGTAAATATACAGTTTGATGAGCTTTGACAAAGGTATACAGATGTGTAGCCATCACTACAATCAAGACATTCATCATTTCCATCATCCTCCCAAATTTCCTCATGTCCCTGGCAACTATTTGCCATTGCAATATTATTGTGACCTTTTTGAAAACTGAAGTAGGACAAAATCAACATATTTACATCATCTTCTTATCAAGAAATAAATTGTGCCTCTTTTGTCGTTAATACCTAAAATTTTTCCCAAAATTTTATAATCTTCTTAGGATTCTGAAACATTATTACATGTATTCTATTTATTATATATTGTGTGATTATTGTGAATTTAGTGATCTTTTCATTATACTTCCTATATAGCTACTATAATACAAACTTATTGATTTTTTGCATATATATAACTGGAAACTGATTTGATACATGAAACACTCAAAAGAGAGTATAATTTTAGGTGTAGTGGTTTGCAAACTGGTTAGTGCAGAATGACCTAAAACTACCCTACTTTGTTTCTCTCGTGTGTGGTTATTGTATCGCAGAGGCACTCTCAAGTCTATCTATTAACAATCTCTAGTACTTAGTCTAATGTTGGCATTCAAAAAATATTGAATACATCAATGAATCAATGAATGACTGCCTTAGTGCTGTGATCCCTCATATTGCGGACAGGGTTTTCTGCATGGATGGGGGTTGGTGTCTTCCGCACCTGCTTGGATAGGGGCCCGGGAGTTAGGGAAGACCCACCTGAGGCCAACAGAGAGAAAAGCAACAGAAGAAAAAGCCATCCATCCAAAGGCCTGGCCTGCTTTAGACACTAAAGGTCTGTCCCTGTTAAAGATGGGAGTGATCCTTGCACAGCTCCATGGCCCCACCTTCTCCTGTTACTGCGCTGACCAGGAGACAGGCAGATTTAGGTCTCCCAGTTTCACTTAATCACATCAGCCGTTCTCATCAGCCTGACTGAACCAGGGCCAACTGGAGGTCACATAGTCCTTAATCTAGTTTCAATATTTTCAAAATGCCCAAATGGAAATACGCATTTAGCCTTGGTAAGGTCTCACAGGCTAACCAAACAACCTATCTCTGTGCTTTTTTGCTGGAATTATATCTACCTAATGGAGAAACCTTTGATATCCTATGCTGAACAGAAATTCTGACAGCAAGTGAT
>NW_017731572.1:1618518-1621924 GCF_001890085.2 Hipposideros armiger | reverse complement strand
GTTGATAGTTATTGAAGCATATGATGGGTATACCAAGTTGATTAAACTATTCTACTCTGGATATGTTTTAAATTTTCCACACACACACAAAGAAGAAAAAAGAACTCAAGTTTTCTTTCAATTAAATATCCAGAGATGTTCTGAAATAATAGACAGGGTTAGTGACTTTTAAGACCCCCTAGCAGGTGACATTAGCACACTGACTCCTGGGTGAACGGAGGCAATGATCACGTTGGGCACCCTGGGCAGATGCATCAGGACAGGCTCTTGGTCTCAGCCCTTTTATGGCTTCCCTGACACTCACAATAGAGCTGGAATCCCTGCGTGGAATGGAATGTGGCCCCTAGCCCCTTCTCCCATCTCATCTATCACCCCAATAAATCTAGTACCCCTCTGACACCATACAGTTATTACAATATTATTGACTATGTCCTTTATGCTATATGCTACATCCCCATAACTGCTTTGTAACAACCTGTTTGTACTTCTTAATCCTTTCTTCTTCTTTCACTTCCACCCCCAAACCCCCTCCCATCTGGCAACTTTCAAAATGTTTTCTGTATCTATGAGTTTGTTTCTGTTTTGTTTGTTAATTTTGTACTTAGATTCCACATATAAGTGAAATCTCATTGCATCTGTCTTTGTCTGATATACTCCACTCAGCACAACACCCTCCAGATCCATCCATGCTGCCTCAGATGAAAGAACCCATTCCCTTCCATGGCCAAGCAATATTCCATTGAATATATGTATAACCTATTATTAATCCATTCTTCCATCAACAGACACCCAAGCTGCCTCCACATATTGGCCATTGCAAACAATGCTGCAATGAACATGTGGATTCACACATCCTCTTGAATAAATATTTGGGTTTCTTCAGATAAATACCCTGAAGTGGGATTACTGGATCTTTCTTTGTCTCTTATTGTAGCCTTGCTGGGTAGAGTATCCTTGGTTGTAGGTCCTTGTTTTTCATCATGTTGACTATTTTGTGCCAATCCCTTCTGGCTTGCAAAGTTTCTGTTGAGAACTCAGCTGACAGTCTTATGGGAGCTTCCTTATAATTTACTAGTTGCCTTTCTCTTGCTGCTTTTAGGATTCTCTCTGTCTTTAACCTTTGCTATTTTAATTATAATGTGTCTTGGTGTGGGCCTGTTTGGTTTCATCTTGTTTGAGACTCTCTGTATTTCCTGGACTTGTATGTCTATTTCCAGGTTAGTAAAGCTTTCAGTTATTTCTTCAAATAGGGTCTCAATTTCTTGCTTTCTCCCTTCTCCTTCTGGTTACCCCTACGATGTGAATGTTTTTATGCTTGATGTTGTCCCAGAGGTTTCTTAAACTATCCTCATTTCTTTGGGGGTTTTTTTTTCTTCTTTTTGCTGTTCCAATTGGGTATTTTCTGCTACATTGTCTACCAAATCATTGATTCAATCCTCTGCTTCATCTAGTCTGCTTGTGATTCCTTCTAGTGCATTCTTCATTTCAGTTATTATATTCTTTACTTCTGAGTGATTCTTTTTTATGGTTTATATGTCCTTTTTTATGCTTGCAATCTCTTTGTTGAAGTTCTCACTAAGTTCCTTGAGCATCCTTACAACCATTATTTTGAACTCTGTCTCTGGTAGGTTGCTTGCCTCCATTTTGTTTAGTTCTTTTTCTGGAGTTTTCTTCTGTTCTTTCACTTGAGACATAATTTTCTTTGTTTTCTCATTTTGGCTTTCACCCGGTGTTTGTTTGTATGTATGTATTAGGTAGATCTGCTATGTCTCCCAGTCTTGGCCAGGTTATGTAGTAGGTGTCCTGTGGGGCCCAGTGGTAGTCTCCCTGGTCACCTGCACCAGGTGCTCCAGGAGTGTCCCTTTTGTGGGTTGTGTGTGCTCTCCTGTTATAGTTGAGCCTTGATTGCTATTGGCATGTTAGTAGGTGGGATTGACCCTCAGGCTGATTGGCTGTGGGGTTTGGCCACATTCACAACTTATGGGCTGCTGTGCAAGAGGCTTACCCCACTGAATGGTATTTGCCCCAGTGGGATGTGGTGCCTGTTGAGACTACCTTGTTTGTGCCACTTGTGGGGCTAATTGGGCAGTGCTCTATGGTCTGAAGCCAACCTCCAAATATGTTGGTTTGGGGGCCTCATGGGAGGGGCTCCAGTGCAGGCTGAGGTCAGCCACTTCCTCCAACTGGCCAGGGGCTACCTGGTAGAAGCTACAAAGCTATCTGCAGTTGTTCGTTGCCTGTGCTAAACCTGTTGGCATGTGGAAAAGGCCACACTTTGATCTGAGGATGGCTGCCATCAATTCCAGGCCTGGAGCAACTCTGCAAAAAGCCAGGACACCCGGAGGCCTGCTGCCACCTGCTGGCTCCCTTAAGATTCAGCCACGATAAAGCCTCGTGTGGTATGCGAGTTGGGTGAGGCAGTGTCTCAGGGAGTCACTAGAGTGGGAAGAGTTGTTAATGTAGACTCTGGTTTGGTGCCAGTGTTGATCCTGGCGTATCAGCGAAAAGTCTCAGAGCACACTGCAGCCAGTTGCTGCCCACCTAGAACCCGTAGATTCCAATAGTTGTCCAAGAGTGCAATGGGGAGGAGCTGGCTGTTCTCAGAAAAAGTGCCTCTGGCAGTGTATGAGTTGGGTGAGTCGGCAGGGTGGAATAGTGGTTAACCAGGCTAATCAGATTCAGATTTGGCCTGGGGGAAGGCTTAATATAGGAAAGATGGCATCTGCCTCCTGGCTGCATGGGAGGACCCCTCTGGGGAAACTGCCAACTGTCCTCCAGTCCTCTGCAGCCACACACTTGTCTGTCCCTGTATGTCTCTGAAGCCCACCGAGTCACCATCCCTCCACTGGAGCCCAAGGTGAGTGCCTGCAAATGAGTATGTGTGCAAGCCCTTTAAGAGGACATCTAGGTTCCCTAAAGCCTTCCACCCCACCTGAATTGTTCAGAATCCCGTTTTTCACAGCCAGATGTTGTGGGGGCTCCTCTTCCCGGCACCAGTACTCAAGGCTGGGGAGCCTGATGCAGGGGGCTGGGGTCCTTCGCTGCTCCGAGGGGAACCTCCGTGGCCAAGATAGCCCTCCTGATTCTCAACCACCACAGGGAGGTTTGGGGCCTATTCAGCATCTCTGCCCCTCCCACCAGTCTCGTCGTGGCTTTTTATTTTTAGTGATAGCACTTCTGTTCAGCTAGACTTTAGATGGTTCTCCAGGTTGATTGTTCTATAATTTAGTTGTAATTTTAATGAGCTCATGGAAGGAAGCAGGTACAGCGTTTATCTACTCCACCATCTTGGATCTCCCAATCATGCCTACCTCTTTTAAAGAAATACATCTGTGAATTTATGGTATAATAAAAGATTTTAAAACGTTGAAAACAGAAAATGCATCCAAATTTTGTTTCCTGGTAG
>NW_017731572.1:1616539-1618428 GCF_001890085.2 Hipposideros armiger | reverse complement strand
TTATTATTCTTTACTTTTCCCCTTCCCTACTGGGGAAAAATTAGTAGGCTCTGTGGTATGGCGGACAAAGTCTATGCACCGTATAGCAGTGTTTATCAAATGTTAAAGTGCATAAGAATCACTTGGGGATCTAATTCAGGAGATCTGGAGTGGAGTCTGAGATTTTGCCTTTCAGTAAGGTCCCAGGTGACATGCCACGGCTGGTCCAGGGACCACACTTGGGTAGTAAGGCTGTAAGACGGAGTTCTAGCTTCAGCTTTGCTACCAACCTCCAGATAAATCCCCACTTGGGCCCATCCTCTCCTACAGTGAGGGCATCCTAGATGGTCTCTGCCACATCTGCTACTGTGATGGCAAAACCACCTCGAGGTCATCAGAGACCTTGGTGCCCAGCAGATGCAGAGCAAGGCTCTCAGTATGACCTCTTGCAACTGGGAAGCTCTCAAATGTCTACAAAGTTCAGTGTGGCCCTTACCTTTGCGTCATCTTAAATGGAAACTGCATGATGCGCTGCCAACTGCAGACCCGCCCAAGAATACTTCAGATGTCTCAAGTTTAAGGGCATTGGCCCTGGCTCATTCCATAAAAAGGGACTCTACCAGGCACAAGAATCATCAGAGCAGCCACACAACTTGACTGACAATGCCCAGCTGCTGCTCACTGCAACAGTCAATGAGGAACGTGCCTGCTGTCTCCTTCACTTTGTTCCCCCCATGTCCTGGGTCACAGAAAACCTCTGAGTAAATGTCTCTTTCAAAGTTGTGCCAGCCTTAGCCCCTGTCCTCTGGCTTGGGGGTCACCAGAGCTACTTATTTCCTGTACCTCTGAGTGGGGAGGAGAAGAAATACACTGTACACCGGGAATAGGAAGTTACCCTGCTCTGACTGCCCTCATCAGACCCATGCTACTTTTCTGACTACCATCATTCCACTGATTTTGTTAAAGCGTTCGGAGCATTTCACCTTCTGTGCAGTCACTGTTTAGTCCATCTCTTACCTGGAAACCTGGTGGTAGCTATTAGCTTGTGTCACCCAGGCTAAGCTAGAGCAAGTTGCTGAATGATGGCCTGATGCCTTCTCCACATCACACACTGTTTTCTTTCAAGTCTGCCTTTCACAGAAAACCTTTCCTTCCTCCATTTTTTTTGAGTTATAGATTACATACAACAAACACAAGGCATAAATCTTAAGTTTATAGCTCAATACATTTTTAGATATGTAAGTCATCATCCAGCTCAAGCTATAAAACATTTCCATGACTCCGGAAGGTCGCCTTGAGATAGTCAATTAATAACTACCCAACTCCTGCCAGAGAGGTAAGCACTCTTCTGACTACAACCATAGATTAGTTTTCCCTGCTCTCCCAGCATCTCATTTCATCCTCACAGTTATCTGTTCAATAACCAAGACAAGTGGGTTGGTCTTTCTAATCTGGTCAAACCCGAATACCACCACTACTAGGAGTGAGAATGGGAGGGAGGCTTGCAGTGTCATCTCACTCTAACCCCCTCATGTCCTCCTTGAACGGGTGCAAACATGGACACAAAGTCACATGTGCAACGTGGACAGAACACACCTCACAATGAACAGTGTCATGGCTCCTTGAAAGCAAAGGACCCAAATATAAACTTGATTTTTCACTGACTGGATATTTGATATTAAGTAAAAATAAATAAATAATTTTTTTTGCTGTAATATGGGATTGTAATTATATTTGTAAAAGATAGAGTTGGCATCTAATTTCAGAAATAGATACACATGTGGGATCGGGGTAGGCTGGGAGTGGTGGAGGTATCGAGGAAACAAGACCAGCCACATGTTGATAGTTATTGAAGCATATGATGGGTATACCAAGTTGATTAAACTATTCTACTCTGGATATGTTTTAAA
>NW_017731572.1:1594315-1612539 GCF_001890085.2 Hipposideros armiger | reverse complement strand
TGCTTCGGTTAGCTGGAGGCATGAGGTACTTCCAAGCCTATTGTTCAGACAGGATTCTTATAACTTTCAAATAAACAGAGCATTTCTTGCTATAATAATTCTATTGAAGAGTCCAGTGAAAACACTGTAACCCGCCTAGGTAAAGATCTACAAGTGATGCTTTGTTGAAAGGCAGCCTTGATTTTGATTTCCCAAGATTCACAATTGAAAGGCTGCCCCACCAGCACCCAGTACCCATTTTGGATGGATTCATATGGTCACATAAGCACCCCATAGCAGTGGAACAAGCAGGGGCTTGACTAGAAATTGTACCTAAATTCTAACCTAGGTTCAGAAGGGCAACACCGCAATCTCTGGGATTGTTCCATGCATAAAATAAATTTGGACGTCATCCCTGAGGCCCCTTTCCCTGCTTCTAACATCCTGTTCCCCAGCCTTTAAACTTGACACTGGAATGAAAATAAAGGTTTCTTCAAAAGCTGCTGTTCCTTTTCTGGATCATTACATAAGCTCTAACCTGCAACAGCTGAGAATGAAGGCTAAACTTTATCTAGAGCAAGCTTGCTGCAAAGTAATCCACACAAATGTTTTGTGGCTTAAAACAGACCATCTTTTTAAATGTCTGGCATCTTAGATATTTAATACCTTGGTGAGACTAGTCTTTAAGTTCTTCACCTTCTTGACAAGGTCCCTAGGAAAGTCATTTCAAACCAACTACGTCTGAGATGAAGTTTACATAAACTAAATCTTGTAGTTTTTAAAGAACCTTCCCTAAGAAAGGAGGAGGGCTACTGCATTAGTTGCTAGGGCTGCTGTAACAAAGCATGACAGACTGGGTGGCTTAAACAGACATTTACTGTTTTATATTTTTGGAGGTTAGAAGTCTGAGATCAAGGTATCAGAAGCGTTAGTTTCCTCTGGAGGTCTCTGTGTCTTCACACAGTCTTCTCTGCATGTGTCTGTGTCCTAATCTTCTCTGCTTATAAGAACACCAGTCATACTGGATCAGGGCCCACACTAACAGCCTCATTTTAACTTACTTACCCATTTAAAGATCCTAGCTTCAAATACTCACATTCTGAGGTTCTGGGGGTTAGGACTTCAACATACGAATCTTGGGGGACACAATTCAGCCCACAACCACTAAAGAGTTTATGCTTTTTCTTTTTCACATATTTTGAAACAAGTATTTATAGGTTTAACATAACTATTGAGAAGAAAACTTAAGATCGAAAGACTGGCCGGTATCATGGGCATGTGAAACATACCCGATGTGCAAAGAGAAACTGTTGTCTAACTGGGCACTACACCTGCTTTGTTACGATCTTCTGAAGAACTTTCAGAGAACTTTGCCCTAGGCAGCAGCTTCAAGTGGACAAGGGTGATAGTTGATCCCAGACACCAGGAAAGTGAAATTTAGGAAAAGCCAAGATTCATCCCATCACTTGACAATCATTCATTTTCCTGAATGGCTGTGTGCACAACACTTTGACACACCAAAAGATGGGTCAAGTCTTCACTTAGTCACATCATAACCTTGTTTCCTGAAAAAGTTTTCTCAAGGCATGGTCCCCAGGCCAGGCCACCAGCATCTGAGGCACTTGGGGTATCTGTTAAGAATACAGCTCTCTGCATCCTACCCCAAACTTAGTGATGTAGTGCCAGGCCTGGGAACCTGCACCTTAACAAGCACCCACCTGCCCACCCACTTGGCTCTGTGGGTCTCTGCCCTGAGAGCTGTGCTGCCATCTATGCACTCCCTCTTCACCCAGGAGAAAGGTCATGCTTGCTGAAGTTGCAAAACTGAATACACGTTTATTTCACACACAGTGCAATCCAGTATAGGCAGAAAAATCACTCTGTATCACACTCAAGATCAATATCCTCTTCTTTCATTTTGGTATGTCACTGCAAACCTGGCACATCATTCGGCTAAAAATCACATAAAATATCCCTAGGGAAAGAAATCTAATGGTTTTCCTCAAACAATAGATTTCCTCTTCATTCGTCAAATCAGCACCTGCTGACAGGGGAATGCAGTGCAATCCTGACAATGATATTCCTTAACAAGGAAGACTTCACTTATGCTTTCAAGTATAAAGATTACTTTGAATGGCAGAGAGCCTAATTTGACTGTTACCAGCCACCAAAAACTCAAAGGGGGAAGCAACGGTATTATGGGAATTCCACTCTTCCTGGAAACTCAGTCCCACAACCTGTATGAGCAAGGGTCCAAGACACTGGAGAGGCAGCAATGGTGACCAGAGGGCCCTGCTCACATGCAGACACACACTGGCTGTGCCTCTCCTGGCTGTGTCCTTCCCTGAGGTCCATCCCGCTGGCTGCACATTAATTTGGTCCTCTGGTCTGGTAGCAGCTATTTGGAAGGCTTTGGATTGTAACCGTTCCAGTTCCAGGAATCTACGGCGGCTGATCCCAAGGGTAATATGTCCAGTCCAAAATATAGATGTTCTCATGGGCTGAGGACCGTTCTGTAGGTCGCATATATATGTATGTGTGTGTGTGTTGGCTCCTAGGGGAGACAAAGCTTCCTCCACTTCAGGAAGAGAACGCCACTGGCAACGCTGCTTTGGCTACCTCTTTTTCCTGTGTGCCCTCATGTGCGCAGCAATTGAACCAGCTATTTCTGCATTCTTCTTGTTCTGGCCAAAATAATCTAGAAACTCACCATCTGGCCCAATCAAGTACATTATTATTGTATGATCCACCTGCAGAGAAAAGGGGGGGTAGGGTGACAAAAAGATTAGCAAAATAAGTTGCTTATTTGACAGAATAAATGTCGCAGGATAAGGGAACTCACATTAATGCTTAAATAACCTTTGTGGCACCTATTATTTATGGAATGGGTCTAAGCCCGTAATAGTAAATTCACAAATTATCTAAAATCTTTTGTGTTCCAGAAATCTGCACTAACTCCCGCTTGAGACATCAGCCAGACTTGGATTTCTTTTGGTTCAATCTTTACCAACACAATCTCTTGAGAAAAGAATTCACTTCTAAGAAACAGCTGCCACTGGCCTTCATAAAACAGCCAGTGCTGTGAGGTAACAATGTGTGCTTGCAAAGAGCGTACATTTACGAGAAGAGTATGTCATCTGACCCCTTAACCATATTATAAAGAGATATCACGTGGAATTGAGGTGTTTGGAAAAAGGCACTTTCTTTAATAACTTCTTGGGGATATTTTGGGTTCCTTTGTTTTAGGAAGAATTGGTTGTCATTCATTATCACCTAAATTCTGCTTACCAAGTTTTATGAGAAGAAACCAGAAAACTAACTACCAAATATATAATTTATAAATTCTAACACAGTATTTAGTCCTGATATCAGTGATTCAAATGGAGACAAGAAAACAAGTGTTTTTCTCACCTAGGAAATTTTTATACTACACCAAACAACCTATCTGATGCAAATCACCTGGGATCTCCTGAGGAGCCATAAACGCTCCACCTCAGGAATCATCTTAAATCCACTATCCATTTTCCTGGCAAAGTTCTTAAAACGTTCCTAGCTCTAACTTAAGTTTAAATTAGTCATCAGGATTTTTTTAGTTCTATGCTTCCACAAAACCCAATTTTAAATGAGCCGAAGACTTGGAATTTAGAGTCCCTGGAATTTACTGCAGGCTTGATTGCTATTTGGCAAGACTTAAAGAAAGACAGGAATGTGACCATACATACCAAACTGGAGACATCCCCCAAATATACCCGAATACACATTATACGTCTGTGAGGTTATTATTTGTTTATATACACACATTCATAAAGAGACAGCAAATGGAAAGATCACTTGCCCACTCACACGAGGAAAGAATGCACATCAAGAGAGCTAACAGCTGCTGATTTCATGTATTTTTGGAACAATTTACTGCACGAGTAGAACAGGGATCCACGTCTCTCCACATATTTGAAACATGGAAGTCAGAATTAGGTCTCCAGTTTGCTCTGCCAACCTTACTCTGTAGCTTACACATCTCTTGCTTTATATTCCTTCCTTTCCTCTATTCTCCCTCTCCCTTAAAAAACAGAAGTATTGTGTACTGGGCTTATTTTATGAGTGTCCTTAATATAAATTACTTTCTAATACATAATAAACTATGGCTCTATCTGTATCTGTCCAACTTTTCAATTGTCACGTCTCAACGTCCATTCGGGTGTGAGCAGAGCAAACTGCCATCTGTTTCTAACAGAGAACTTTGAAGTTCTAGTAGTTCCTCGTACAGAAAAAGAAAACCAGCACTTATTGACAAGCTCTTTCGTGTGTCATCTTAACTGAGGAGACATGTATCATACTCCTCTACAAATGATAAGATAGGCTCAAGAGGGTAAGTTATAGAATTGCTAAGTGCCAGACCTAAGCTTAGAACTTAGAGCTGTCCAATTTCAAAATCCACACTCTTCATATCACAATGTTGCCACTGTCTCTACTGGAATTCTACTGGAGGGTAACAACTCAGTTTTTCTAATGTGCATTTACACACACACACACACACACACACACACACACGTATACAATTTTTATTTTTTGAAAAGATAATATATGCTTATAGACAAGAACAGAAGAATATACAGTAAACTCATACAATGAAAGTCCTCCCTCCCTTCCAGACTCCCTGAGTCCTCAGATCTCAGAGGAAACCACTGCCGCCAGTTCCTTCTGTATCCTTCTAGAGAAATTCTCTGCATTTATTAGTGTGTGTATATAGCCACCCATTTCTTTTACCATCTATCACCTATTTCTTTTTACACAGAAGTAAATATATACTATACTTGTTATCTCATTTAACGATATTTTGGACGTTGTTCTACATCAGCACATATATAGTAGCCTTTTAAAAAATGGTTCGGCTTTCAGTTTATCTGCAAACAATGCTGTAGGGTATATCTGTAGGATAAATTCCAAAAAGTAGGATCTCTAACCTAAAAAGCATTCCACTTTAAATGTTGATAGATACTGACAAACTGCCCTCTGAAGAGGGCATTCCTATCAACAATGCATGAAAGTGCCTCTCATTCCAAATCCATTCCAACACCGTATTTCCTCTTTCCCCAAATTCGATTTTGACAATGTATTTCAAGCTTTTGACCTTTGCTGATCTAATAGGTGAAAAATGGCATCACACTATACAATTCACATTTCTTTTATCATGAATGAAACTGAACATCTTTTCTTAGATTTGAAAGCCATTTATATTCATCGTCAAAAGTTGTTTCTAGGTACTACTTACAAAATAATGTAACTACATATATATATATGGCAATGATGTGCACCTTTAGCTTTCAGTGGGATCCTAAATGTTTGGCACACTCAGTTAACATATACTATCAATATAAGGATTCCACTAGTGTTCTAAAACCTGAAGCTTACGTTTTTCTGTTGTTGTTTGAGATTAGGAAAATCTCATTCCATTACACCTCAACCTTTAAGGTGCTCCATCACTCCTTGCAGGTCCTTAAATCTTAACAGAAGTTTCCCATACCATCTTGTGGATGGTAAGTGGAACATCTGTGACCTCAAGGGACAGAAGTCATACTAATGAAAAACCCAGGAAGTTGGCGAGTCTCCCCCTATTGGTTGATTTAGCAAATGTGTAGCAATGAACTTTGATTCTTACCAAAATGTCCAATTCTTATAGCAGTAGACCAGTATTTCTCAAATGGGGTCTAGGATATATTCTAGAGGGTCCAAGAAGTCTCCATAAGACTCAAATATTTGCATTTCAATTTTTAAATTAAAAAACAAAATCCATATTCTGAATTACCTGAACAGTACAAATCTCAGTCCCCAAACCTATGTTTATCTTTATGATCTTATTGGCACCTATACTACGGATTATAGGCAAACAACAAGAAAATGATGTATTCTTGTTGAGTCAAGACCAAGCAAGGTAGACCACACAATCAAAGGTTTCAAGTATTTTAAATTAAAAAATTGCAAGGGGAAGTTGAATATAGTTGGGTATCTGACAGTCCAACCAAACCACACTTCAGTGGTGAGCAGTGCTTTGGTTTCAGCAAAGTTATCTCTTGTTACTTTCACTGCATGTTTTAATTGCGTGTTATAGGTTGGTTGGTTTTATTTGTAAAATCTTTTTGACTTTAGAATTATGAACTACAAGCACAAGACTAAGGAGTATCTAGTTTACAAATGCATATATTTAAACAATTTAATAAAACTCATTGAACACTGGAAGTCACACTGATTAGCCCACCTGTTCCCACTATCATCATAAGCTAAACTCAAAACCAGTTCATGCAGCTCTCTTTTATAGGAAGAGTAAGTAACTCCGAAAAGTATTTTCCATGGCTTCCTCTCTCGACTATTGCTCCCCTCTCCCCTTCTCTCATGCTGCTGGTGCAACAAGAGGAAGCCATAGTTCCCTCTACTTTTCTTAAACTTAGGCCTTAAGGACAAATGCTAAATTTTTTTGTCTTTTTCTCCCATGAGTCCCAGTTTCCCTAAATGTATGAAGCAGAACTGGAAAATAAGATTATGGTGTGTGGGCTGAAGGCAAAGGGACTAGAAACCTGTTTCTAATTTAGGCTGTAGGCTAAAGGGGCACACAATGTGCTCCAGGTTCAAAGGTGAAGGAGACACCACAGTGGGCTGTAAAGAGACAAATCATCACAGTGCGATGTCCCCGCTGCACACTGCTCTTGGGAACTGACCATGGCGTAGCTGGGAGATGAATGATGCAAGGTCCTGGCTGTCATTCTTTCTATAAAACCAGCACTGCAGATGGCAAAGCTCTTATGATTAATCACTTTGTCCAACCAATATAATAGAGAAACCAAGCATGACAACTGAGGAAAAAACTGAAATGATACTAAAATACAATGTCAGCTCTTAATGTGATGGGAAAGAATGTCCATATTAAGAAGAAACCTGGATGGGGCAGTGCTTACGGCCTTTGTTGGTGCTTAGCTGTGAAACCACTGCTAAGAAAGAAACAAAGGAACTTGGGCATTAGCCGAGGGCTCCTGGGGGCAGTGCTGATGAATGTAAAGATAGCTCTTTAATGTATGAGCTACAGAAGTGCAACTTAATGGAATTTCTGCTCTTCATCATTAAAAAGCATATCTTAAACATCTAGTTATGCAAAGTATTTAGCTGAGGTGAAAAATACATCGTATAGAAAGTCTATCTGCCTATGGCTTTCTTTCATCTTTTCTCTTGCTTTTCAGGATTCTTATTCATTCAACACAAAATGCAGTTACCCATGGCCTAACACTGCTTCTCAAAAGGAGCATTTTTTTTATACCTCTTTACTGGGCACACAGGGAACCAATAATGTTTATAAACTAAAATAAGCTTTGCCCCCAACTAAGGCTTCTCTTTATTTCCAACATGGTATCCAATATTACGTTCTACTGATTCTAAGACACCACTGATTTTATAGTGCCCTCTCATTTTATGTGCCACTACAAAAGAAAAACAGGCAATTAAATTATGAGAACAGTGAATATAAATTAAACAAGCACCCTCAAAAAATTATACTTCTACTATACTTTTAAATATTCCTAATTCCTAAGGAATTTGTAATAATCTTAGGTTTTCTTTCATCTCTGAAGCCAGTTGTCACTTAAAGCTATATGAATGTGTGGGACCTAGGAGCTGGCCTAGGGGTTAAGAACTGAGCATTTACTTACTATGTAGTCCTCATCTTCATCCTTGGGGCCAGGGCTGTAATACACTCGGTAAGCTCTGGCCACTTGATCAATCTCTTCTTTTCTGCCAGTCAAGCCAACCAGTTTGGGAGAAAATTCTAAATGAGAAATATGAGAAAGACAGTGAAAAATGAGTAGTATGCAAAACAATCATTCCTACTTCAAAAGCCACTATTAGTTATAAAACAGCCCTATTGCCACTTTCTTTCTGTGAGTCCCTAAACATTGCTTCATATTTCAAAAGAAAAGAAATTCACATAGAACAAATGGAAATTCTCCTTTGAAATATATGTCACATTAAATTAAACTGGAAATCAGTAACAGAAAAGATACCTGCAAAATCCCCAAATACTGGAGAGTAAACACATTTCTAAATAACACATGGGCCAAAAAGAAAATCTCAAGAGAAAGTAAAACATAACTCAGAAAAATGAAAATGCAAACACAACTCATCAACATTTGTGGGATGCAGGCAAAGGAGTTCTTAAGAGGGAAATTTATAGCATTGAATGTATATATTAG
The DNA here is from genome assembly GCF_001890085.2 of Hipposideros armiger. Classification (NCBI taxonomy): domain Eukaryota; kingdom Metazoa; phylum Chordata; class Mammalia; order Chiroptera; family Hipposideridae; genus Hipposideros; species Hipposideros armiger. Next base: position 1,604,329 of record NW_017731572.1, on the reverse strand, counting down.
AAAACAAATGAACAAACAAAAACTCATAGACACAGAAAACAGTTTAGTAGTTACCAGGAGGTAAGGGGGGAGGGGAGGGTGGTAGATGAAGGTAAACAGGATCAAATATATGGTGATGGAAGGAGAACTGACTCTGGGTGGAGAACATATATAGATGATGTATTACAGAATTGTACACCTGAAACCTATGTAACTTTACTAACCATTGTCACCCCAATAAACTTTAATTAAAAAAATTTTTTTTAAAAGAAAACAAGAAAGATCTAAAATCAATAATGTAAGTTTCTACCTCAGGAAAATATAAAAGAGCAAATTAAATCCAAAGTAAGGAGAACAGAATTAGAGCAGAAATCAACGAAACTGAAAACAGGACATTAATAGGGACGATCAATGAAACCAAAAGCTGGTTCATTGTAATGAATCATGTGAACCTTTCATGAATATCTAGTAAAGTTCTGGAGAGAATATATTCTAATTATTTAAATCACATTTTCTATTATATTAATTCAGTTGTTTTAAAATTTAAATGTAGTTCTGAGATATACTGAAATTTAAAGATACTAGCATGAATTAAGCACTATAGTTTTTCACTGCATCATGAGAAAAATGTTTGCTTCATATTAATGGTTCATACCAGGTCAAAATATCTGTATCTCATTTTCCAGGAAATAATCTCATAGTATGTATTTGCTGTTAAGTTTTTGGAATTTATGTACATAAGCTGGTGAATGTCACTTAAAACACCTGGACTCATCAGACTACTGAGATGATAGTCCAACATTTAACTGCAGTACCTTCTTCCACAGGTAGAGAAAGTCTATTTTCAATCCTTGGACTAATTCATTTTAAATTGAAAAATTGCTGAGGTACTGAAAAGCAAGATGGCTGGTCTTTCTTTTCCACTCTATGATTAAATGAAGAGAAAGGTGAATGAAGCCTGAATTATTTGCACATCCAAACCTCTTTAAAAAATTGAATTGCAATAATTTTCTAAGTACCAACTTAAATATTTTAAAATCCCTCCAAAATGCAATTAGTAATGATTACATCATCAATCACAATACACACTGCTGTTGAAGAATATTACAATAAAGTTTTGGTATTTTAGTTAGGTACAGTAACTCAGGTGTCTATTCATTTGGGGTATTTATAGTTTAGTTAATATGTGATGAAAAATAATTGCCAATATAACACACATTTAAGTTGGAGAGCATTCATCACCCAGTGAGTTACACCTTTTTTTTATTGCTTTAGGAAAGAACTATGCTCTTGCCCAGATTTCTGACAAACCTGTAAACTGTGGATATAAATTCTTATATATACTACAAACTCTACAACTTCAAGGAGAAGACACAAACCTTTGTAACCTTCGGTTATACAAATATTTCTTACATACACAACCAAAAGAATTATCTATACAAGAACAAACGTAAACGATTTCATCAAAATGGAAAACTGTTCTTCAAAAGACACAGCTGAAATGACAAGCCATAGACTGGGAGGAAAAAAAACACCTGATAAAACTTATACCAGGAATGTAAGTAACAAACAAACAAACAAACAAAAGGCCCCGTAAAATGGCAAAAGATGTGAAGAGACACTTCATCAAAGCCATACAAATGGCAAACAGCATGAAAAGATGCTTAACATTAGGGAAACGCATATTAAAACCACAATGAGGTACCACTAAATACCTAATCAAGTACTAACATTAAAAAGACTAACCATATCAAGTGTGGCAAGGATATGGAGGAGGAGCTGGAATTCTCATACACTGCTAGTAGGAATGTAAAATATATATCCACTTTGGAAAAATGTTTGTCAGTTTCTTAAAAAGTTAAACATATACCTACTATATGGTCCAGCCACTGCACTCTTAGGTATTTACTCGAGAGAAAAGAAAGTATGTGTCCATACAAAGACTTGTACGTGAATGCTCTTAGCAGCTTTATTTGTAATAGTCAAAAACTGGAAATAACTTCAGCGTTCATCAGTGGAATGCTACTCAGCAATAAAGATGAATGAACTAGTGATACATGCTACAACATGGATGAATCTCAAAATAATTATGCCAAAAGAAGCCATTCAAAAAAAGAGTATATACTCTTTAATTCTATTTACATAAACTTCTAGAAAATACAGAGTAATTTATAATATATTGACAGAAAGTAGATCAGTGGTTGCCCGAAGACAGGAGGGGAGTGAACAGGAGGGAGGGATTAGCAAGGGCACAAGGAAACTGTTAAGGGTGATGGATATTTTCACTTTTTGATTGTGGTGATGGTTTCACAAGTACATACATATGTCAAAAGTAAACAAATTGTACACTTTAAATACGTACACTTGATGTGAATTATATAGCAATAAATCTGTTACATAAAATACCATAGGTCTTTCAAAAAACACATTTTAAAAATAACCTCAAAATTTTAGAGGATATGTGCATTAGGATGTGTCATGTAATAAAAATACAAAACTGTTCATTAGTCTTTCTGACCAGTAGCTTAAATCAATTTCACCATAATTAAAATTTAAATTCCTGTTTTTGAAGCACCCAATTCTGCAAACTAGTATAAGAAAAACAAAACCAGTCTGATCAGATTTTTATTCTTATCACATTTTCAGCTGAAAAAACTTGAATTTGGAGAAATTAAGCAACTTGCCCAAGCTCATAAGAACCTAAGTAGTCACCCTTAATTCTATGAAAATTTAGTCTTTAAAAGTACCTTCTAATAGGTTTTAACCTGCATATTGAAAGGTTTGAATTGAAATTCTTCCATTAATAGTTTTGTGTTTCTGTCATAATGAATGTTTTGGATTTATAAAATACACATTATGAGTTCAATGTGTTTACATATAATAATTCATTTTTAATTTCCCAATGTCCATACTCCCAGAATGTACATTTGTCTTAATTTGACAAAGGACAGAATGAAGTACACCGCTGGAATTATAAGCAATGTGTCTTTACTCTCAATACAAGGTTCTATTAACTTGGTTGCTATATGAAGGCTAAGTTCAATTGCTCCTCTGTGACAAACTAAAAAGAGCCCTGCACCAGGAATTGAGAAATCTAATGTTTCTTATTTATTTACTTACTAGCCAGTCATAACTCAGCCTCATCTTTTTATTTTCCGGTAAAATTGGTGGTAACACTTTTTGTCCTCCCTATTTCACAAATGAATTGATCTTTCAAAAACTGCAAGAGCTAAACAGATGCCAAGTATTATAAATGAAACATACCTTTCACATAATTTGCGATGGCTTCTTTTGTGTCCCTCTCTGGGTCAATTGTGATGAAAAGTGGAGTTAAATTTGGTAGAGTTGGAATACTATCTGAAAGAAAGTTCTCGTTAGTCAGTCTTCACACCCGAAGAGAAAAGACAGTCAGCAATTACAGTACAGTGTAGTGAGTGCTACAGCAAGGTGTTAAGGAAACGGAGGCACATCTAACACTAATGCTACATGATGGAGAAGGGAATGGAATGGCTTTTGGAGGAACAGAGCCATCTGTATTATCTGTAGTAGAATCATACATATCCTGCCGAACACCAGTAGCACTGCATGCATGCTGGTACCTGGATCATCTCTGTGGGTGTCTTATCTCCTAATCCAATCCATATTTGTAGGGTTTTGTCCCCCTGCCATACCTCAAGGGCAAGGTAAACTATTCATAAGGACTAAATATTTTGGGACAATTCATTTTTTTTTTTTAATCAGGGAATTAGGGTAGGGAACAGTGTTGGGGAATTGGGGAAGGGGACGAGCCAAGTTGTTCTTCAGTCTTCATTGTGGAGGGTACCAGTAACCATCTGGCTGCCCATCGGCAGCTCATCGCCTCTAAGCTCAAGGTGCTGAGTTCAGTCTTAGTTGAGGGTGGGCATCAACACCATCCCATGTGGGAGTCGAATCAGCAGCCTTGTTGTTAAGAGAGCACGCTCTATCCACTGAGCCATCCAGGCAGCAGCTCAGCTCAAGGTGCCGAGTTCAGTCTTAGTAGTGGGCGGGCATAGCCCACCATCGAACAGGCAGTCTTGTTGTTAGGAGCATGTGCTCTCACCAGTTGAGCCATCCTGCCACCTGTTGGCAGCTTGGCTCAGTCGCATCACTGGCCCATGTGGGAATCGAACTGGCGGCCCTGTTGCTCAGAGCTCACGCTCTTAAGCTAACTCTTAACCAAATGAGCCACTCAGCCAGCCCAGGAACAATTCATTTTGAGAAGGCTGTATCCTGCCTTCTCATTGGTACTAATAAATGCCTCTGACTGCACATCACAGATCACACCACAGATTTCCTAGTCTAACCGTCAGTCACCGGGGAAAAGGCAATGGCAGTGTCAATGATAGAAGGCCATAATAAAGGGACAAAAAGTAGAGTTATGGGAGACCCAGACCACATTGACATTCTTGAGCAACCTAGCTTTTAGCATCACAAGCTTCCTTTGGTGGAAAATAAGATCACGGGATTCAAAGCAACAAAAAAGCCATTTAATGCTGAGATTTTATGTTCTCACATGCCAAATAACTACAACCCTCCACCTAACAGCAATATAAGAATGTGAAAAGCATAGTAACATTAAGAACATTAAGTAAACATACTTTTTATAGTGATGGCTTTCTTACCTATTTCATCCACGACTTGAATCATTTTTTCTAGTTCTTCTGGACAGATATCAGGGCAATGAGTGAAACCAAAATAAATCAATACCCACTGACCCAGGTAGTCTTTATCAGTTTTGGGTTCTCCAGTATGAGTTATGAGGGAAAACGGGCCCCCAAGTAAAGGTTTTCCAATGCTTTGCTGCCGTTTCTTCTCCAGCTCTTAAAGAGACACAAACACACACATCAAAAAAAAAAAAGTGAATCTAGCCACAGGTACTCAAATGTCTGATATATGGTCCATATTATACTCATGACTGTGTGGGCATAAACTGTAGAATACTCTCTCAGTTTTCAAGAAGCTTAACAAATCTTTTAAGAAAAATAAACATAAAACAAAATCAAATTAAGTGCTATGGTATATAGTAAGGACTATAAAAAACTGGTAAAAATATTTCTTCCTCTTCTGGAACAAGTCACACCATCAAGCCAACAGGAGTGCCATGATAGGGGTGGGGGAGGGGCACAGCAGTGCAGAGTGTCTAAGCCCAAGCTGCAGGCGGGGTGGCCTGGCATTAGAAGCCTGAGTGTGCTGGGGGCTGCTGCACAGGGACAGGGAGGGGAGAGCAGTGATGAGATCTTAGTTACTTCCCATGGATTGATCAAATAATATATTAGGAATAAGAGGGTTATAGATGGAAAAGGAGTTAGAATGATGGAAACAGCGAAAACTAGAATGTACCTTGCAGTACTGGAATTAAGGTGTGAACTTATGGATTCTATATAGATAGATATAGATGTAAATATACATATAGATGTAAATAGATGTAGATATATAGCTATCTTTTTCTTTTCCTTTCTCTCTCTCTCTTTCCTAGATCTGTCTACTGAGAGGAGCTGGGAGCAGACACACTCTAATGACAATGAGCTCAGATCCTGACTTCTAAATAGCATCCTCCACTAAGAGGAAAGAGGACTTTTTAGAGAATGGCTAATATCAGGGCTGGGGCAGAGAAAGCATAAAATAAGCCTGGAACATCTTTTTATGCCTGAATTAAGGGAGAACTCAAAGGATATTGGAGACACGTCAAAAGGAAAACAGGAGCCTGCTCAAAGGGGCTCCCATTGACCAATCTGGGATAATTTGAACATTAAAATAAAGAGAGAAATCACAATTCAATGGATAGAAAATCGTAAATCCATATTGATATAAATGAATTAAGTGTTTGATGTGGGGAACAGAATATTTATGTGAGTAAATAATACAGAATATTTACATTATTTAAATATTCATCACAAAATATGTATTAATTACATTTTTGGTAGAGAAGCCTGACATGACAGGCACCACCTTAATCATGGAACATTATCAGTAATGAAACAAACTGAAATCATATGGCACCTGACTAGGTATGATGAGAACACAGCATCACTTTTGTGATATTCCTGCCAAAAGTACATGACCAAAATCTAATCATGAGGAAAGATCAAACAAACCAAAACTAACGGACATTCTACAAAATAACTGGCCTGTAATCTTCAAAGTTGTCAAGGTCATGAAAGTCAGGTAGAGGGGAAAAACTATTACACGCATAGACTGATGGAGTCTAAAGCGGTAACACCTAGGTAGGAGGTATGGTTCTGAACTGGATCTTGAACGAGGTCTGAAGATTGAACAGTAATGTATCAGTGTTAATTTTCTGATTTTGATGGTTGAATTGTGATTATGTTGGAGAATGTCCTTATTTGTAGGAAATATACAATAATATTTGGACATGATGAGGCATCATGTCACCAAATAGTCTCAAATGATTCAGGAACACTTTTTAAATTGTTTCATAATACATTTTTAAATAAAAAAGTTAATTGCAGGTGAAATTTCAAACTAAGTTAAAAGAAGCTTGCATTTTACCACCTTCCTAGCTTTTCCTTTTTTTTTTTAAGCTGAGCCATCCTGCCACCTGTTGGCAGCACAGCAGCAGCTCAGCTCGGGAGCAGCTCACTGGCCCATGTGAGCTCTGTTGCTCAGAGCTCAGGCTCTTGAGGGAGCTCTTAACAAACTGAGCCACTCGGCCGGCCCCTAGCTTTTCAGTTTTGTATCCTTGTGAAAGTAAAGGAACTTAACTGCTTATCAGAATATTAAAATCATATCAATGAAACACTACTTGTTATACAAAAGAGGTTCTGAAGCCTATGAATTCTCACTCCCAGATTTCAACATTATCCTTTGTATAATGACATCAAAAGAGAGTCTAAAGTAAAGAAAGCAAAACAGATTTAACTGATACTTTAAAGATATACTGGAAACTTCTAAACCAAATCTTAAAAGTCCTGGAAAATTCACTAAAATATAAAGTTCCTGTAAACAATTTCTAAACACTTCAAGTGTGTATCCAGAGCAGTTCCTAGCATTTCCAGACCAGGTTCTTCCTCTCTCTCCATCTTCCATGGTCAGCCTTTGTCCTTTCCCTCTGCTGAGACTCAGCGATTTGCAGTGGGTTGAGCCTTCCTTGGCCCTCAGGGCACCCTGAACTTCCCCCTGGCCTGGCAGAACCTCATCTAGCAAAATCCTTTACTTCTGTGTCTGTTTCCCTGTCGTATGCACCTCAATGGCTGGACTGCATCTTAATCATCCTTGTACCCTTTGAACTTCATACTACCGACACTCGAATCTGTCCAACAGTAAGTCTTTCCATATTGTTAGACAGTGGTATCCTGGAACAGATAAATGGCAATGGAAAAACAGGTGAAATACAAATAAGTTTGTTGTTTAGTGAGTACTATTGTACTATTTTTAATTTCTTAGTTTTGACAAATGAGGCATGGCTATGTAAGATGTTAACATTAGATGAAGCTAGGTGAAAAGTATATGGGAACTTTTTATGCTATATTTCCAACTCTTTTATAAACCTAAAATTATTTCAAGATTAAAAGATGCCAGTCCATAGCCAGGGAGCATTTCATTCAGAGCTGACCAAATGATATCTACTTACTCTCTGTCTTTTCTTTCTTGAAGTACTTCATTCCAGCCAGTAAAGCTCCTCCAATAGCAAATGTGACTGCTAAAGACTTCCAGGAAACAGGCTACTGGGGCAGAGATTTCAAAAATACAAATACTAGTAAGATGCAGACATTTAATCATACTAAATTTATTAGTTTTTAATATACATACTCACAGGCTCTGATCTTGTTAAATGTGCAGGATGTTTTCATGTTATTGTGGGATGAGAAAATACTGAAACTTTTTTTGGGGGGGAGGGGGGTGGCGCAAAAACTAACTAAAAATCCAAGCTCGGGTATGTATTTAACCTCATGGAGAGAGAGTTGCTTTACAAGTTCTCTCTTTACGCTGAAACTACCGGCAAACCAAGGGGAACGCGGGATGAGATTCTGTGACCCAGGTAAGCTGGCTGAGTTTCGAACAATTTCATGCCAGGCCGAATGATTTCTGAGGTTATGACCAAGTGGGACGGGAAGGCCACAGGGTTGTCTGACAGCTGCGACGAGGAAAGGAAGCGCTCCAGGCGTGCACTCACCCCGGGCTGCGAGGGGCGTGTGGGGTCTCTGCGGCCCTTTGACTCGGGTCCTGACGCCCCCGGGGGTGGCGGCCTCGCAGTGCTGAGGGGCCGGCTTCCCAGGCAGCTGCAGGCGAACCCCGAGGCCCGCCACTCTCGTCGCGCACAGAGTTGCCTCAGCAAGACCCTCGGGGCCCCAGTCCCCTCTGCCTGGCCCCGAACACTGAGACCACAAGGTAGGAGACGCCAGAGCTGACCACCCGGAAGCCGCATTCTCCGGCCCGCTCCTAGTAACAGACCCGCCATGAGCTTAGGAGGCCGCGCCTCCTTTGACCCGCCCTTCGACTTCCGACGCCGTTTCCGTTTCCTCCGGAAGTCAGGAGGAGCCGCTCTCTCCGCTGCTCTCTGTGGTGGCGCGGTCGCCCACTGTGTAGTCTGGAAGCCCTTCGCCTAGGAGTTGGCACGTGGTAGGTGGTTCCTCCCGGCTGGAGGCGGCTGGAGGCGGCTGGGTCCGGGCTGGGCGGGGGTGGGCAGCAGGGCCTGGAGGAGAAGGAGTTGCTTCGGGGACCGGCTGCGTGGCGGGGCGGTCCTGAACGCCGGGGGCTCGTTATTGCGCTGGGTATCCCCAGCCTCCAAACAAGAAACCACCACTCGGAGACCCGCGGAACCTAGCCGCCCCCCCTCCTCCGCCTCTCCCGCTGCCCTCTTCCTGTCTAGTGTGGAGGCCGGCCAAGTGGAATTACAAGGCTGTTGACCCCTTTGTGCCTCCAAGTCGACCCATTACACTTGAAATAATTGAACTTTTCTTTGTCTTGATTGCTAATAAGGATAATTTGAGTGGTTAAGGTGGCAAGGGCGAGTCAAACATGACTGAAGTGCCTGGCGCTTCCACTTATTCTCAGGTTATACTGCCTAATTATAAATAACAGCACAGTACGATGTAGTATATACTGCGTCGTAACCATCCCTTAACTTAGTCTCCCTGGGCCCCAGTTTCTAGAACGCTCTCGTTGACTCCCCTGCCCCCGTCAGTTTCGTGGTTTAAAGTTTGGTGATGAGTTCCTCATCTGGGACTGCTCATTTTGTTTGGGTACAGCCCCATGTTAATAAGCCTGAGAACATTCCAAGGTTTAGTTTTCATTTCTTCTGAAAGTTGAACTCGCATTTTTTCTGTCTGCCTTTGTTTATGCCTCAGTGTATCTATGAACTTAACCCTTCCCATCCCCACTTCCGTGGTAGATTTGCCAAATACAGGAAAAGGAAAAAAATCTCTGTCTAATTCTCTTCCTTAATTTTAGATCCCACTGCTGCGTGGCTTTTTAAAGTGGGCTTCCACTGAAAACAGGAGCAACTCGTGCTCCGGTGATGTGGGACTGAAGTGGGGTATTTTCTCTGAGCTGACATAACTAGCCAAGTGTGGTCCTCTAACGCAGTCAAGTTGTAGTCTAGTGTCACCCATGTTTCTTGATTCCAAAGTTGAACTGGAATTTCTTCTCAAAGTAAATGTTTGCTCAGCACTTCAAATCGTTTTTAATCAAACTAAATTTTCTTTCTTGGAGTTGCCTGTGGGTAGTGAGATTTTTTTTACCCTCTTATTTCTGTGTGTTTGTTTGCTCAGGGAGAAAGTTTTCCTCAAATTGACAGAAAGACACAAAAGCACCTTGCTTATTCAGACAATGAGCATATAAAATTATTGTTCATTCTTTTGCTCAATTTGTAGGTTAATTGGTCAAACACATGTAAATTAAATTTGAATTCAGTGGTGTTTTTAGCTGGTCTGTTCAGTTGTTTGCCAGAGTGATTCTTTTAATAGCTTTAGCTTTATTTACTAGAGCGTTTTTATACAATTTCTTCATATTAAATTTATAATGTTACATATTAATTTCTAAAACAGTTCCTGA
>NW_017731572.1:1583149-1593020 GCF_001890085.2 Hipposideros armiger | reverse complement strand
GCACCATGACTTTTTGTAGGCATTTTTGGAGAAAAATTTGCAAAGTTTTCTACATTATTGTGTTCTATAAAAAGTTGTAGTTTCAAGTATCTTGAGGTTCATTAGGCAGATAACTTTTCAGATACATAATTAAAGAATAATGTTCTTAACATGTGTATAGTGCTTTATTTATGATTTACAAAGTAGATGACTGTACATTATAACCTAGTTGAATCTTACAACCAGTGAGGGTTGTTTTACTCTAGGAAAAACTGGAATTACAATTCAATTCCAGGTCTTCAATTTCAAAGCTTTTAGCAGCTCATCATAATACCTCTTAACTAAATCTTAGATAACTTACAATATAATAAATGGTGCAGGCAAAACTTTGAGAACAAAAACTTGCTATTTTCCCTTCTTTTTAAAAGCAAATTATTTCCTTAGGTCTTCTAATTCTTCCAGACTTTGTTTTCTCTAAACTTTAGAATGCTTTTTAAAAAACTTTATAGACATTTAAAAACACACACAAAAGTAGAGAGAATAAACCTTATGTACCCATTACTAGCTTCAACAGTTATTCTCTACTTACCCACTCTGTGTGTATTTGGTGGAACGGGATATTTTGAAAAAGTTCCTTGGCATTAGAATGCTTACTAATTCAAAATCTCCCCGGTGGAGATGTCTTTTTTTTTTTTTAAACACTTCCTTTTATATACAGGAAACATATAAGACACAAAGAAAGCCCAAGAAAGCTCTCAGTTCCAGAGTTGGTAGTTTAGGGGGAATCAGAAAATAAGCCTTTCCAGTCTCCCAGGGAAAGAAGGGGTGAGAGGAAAGGGAATACCACTAGACCCCTGGTGAGCCCAGGGCTGGGGCCGCACACGGCCTAGCTCTCTACCACGGCTAAGTGCTGCTTTTCCTTGTCATGGCCCTGGCCTTGCTCCCATGCTTGTCCTCCAGTTCCCGGAATGGCTCTATCCTTTAGTTCCCTAACATTTTCACTCAGGGGAGAAGGTCACTTACCCTACTGTGGTGTCAGAGACCCGGGGGAGTGGTCATCCTGCAGTATGTTGAGGTTTCTGTCTATCGCACTTAGAACCTGAAGATCAGGGCGTCTTGGGGTCTCTCAAGGGCTTGTCTTAGCCCTGGTTGGCCATAGGGGTTTCTGAGGCTGTCCTGTTTCCTCCTCAGAAAACAAACTGCTTGGAGGGGAGCTCAGACTGACTCCAAGGTGACATCTGGTCCTCAAGGGAAAGCTGGGTGCCCAGAGGCAAGTCCAGTTCAGATGAAGGTACCTCTAGGTGCAGAACAGGCTCTAGGGGGAAGTTCGATTTGGGGGCTTCGGTCTCAAATACTTTACTCAGCTCTTTCACCAGTGAGCTTGGGGGCTCTCCACTGCTGGTCTTCATAGGTGTCTGCAAAATGCCAAGGGTAGGTGAGCTGGAATCTGAGCCCTGGGCCTGATTAGGACCCTCCAGCCGCTCCCTGCTGGTAGGTTAGGCTGTAGAGAGCTCTCCACCTGGATGGGAGAAGCAGGATGCCGGCACTAGGTGAATGCGGGTCTGCCACTCGTGCCAGATGCTTGTTGTGAGAGGGAGGCCATGCTAGAGTGATTGGGACGCTCTTGGCTGAGCCCATCTCAACCAGGAGGAATAGGGTGGGCGAGGGCCTGGCCCAGGGCAAGGAGGGGATGCCTGTGAGAAGTTACTCAAGTCTCAGTCCTCACCACGACCATGTCTGACCTCGGACTCCAGATTCCCGGACCTTCCCAGTTCCCAGCTGAGGAACCTCCTGGACGCTGGGCCAGAGGCCTCTGTGGGGACAGTGACTGGTGCAGCTGATTAGACGGCTCATTCCAGGCCAGCCGGGCCCTCTAACTTATTCACTGATTCATTCAAATCACTTACCAGGCTCCACCTTTGGGTGCACAGCAGCTCGAGCCTCAACTCCCGAAGCTCTGGAGATGTCTTTAGAGTTTTTGTTCTCTCTGCCCGCCAGGACCAATCTTTCTGAGCTCCCTGGCGTCTCCATGAGCCATGAAATAAAAGACGTTGAACTAGTCAGGAGAGTCAGTTCCCTGCCCACTTGGTTCTTTTTGCCCTGCCTTATTCACTTCTGATCTTAATTGTCTTTTCTTGAATATGGCCTCGTCCTCCACTCTTGCCTCTTATCTTTCCCTTAACAGATCGCAGTATGAATTTAAGTTTGTTTTTCAAAATAACTTATTTAATGACATTGCATGCTCCCTATCCACAACCTTATTTTTAAAAGCTATATGTATTCAGCATTTTGGATCTCTTTTTCTACTCCAGAATACATACTGTTTTGAAGTGTGTGGTCATTGGGGGTTCTTTCCACGTTGCTTAACTTTCTTTAAAAAGTTGGCAGATCTGTGAGTTTCCCTAAACTAAACTGTGTTCCAGTGGAAGGTGTGTCTGACAGGACTTTTGGGATCACATGACAAAAAAATTAAAGCCAGTTCAATTTGGCGTTAAGCTCAAAGGACAACTTATTGGCTGATTTAACTAAATGACCAAGAGCAGTTCTAGTGGGGACAGATGGGTCCAGGTATTCGGTTAATGTTCCCAGGAGTCTACTTTCTGTTAGTCAGGTTTGCTTCCTGAAGGTTGGGTTTCTTCTCAGTTAACTTTTCCCCAGCAACTTCAGTCTTACTAGCTTAGCACAAGTATTGGGTCGTCGGGAAAGTCATGACGCGTTTTTGCATTGAAAAACAGAAAAATACATCATGACTTTCCCAACAACCCAATACTTTGAATAGTTTTGCTAGTAGTTCCAGCAAAAGTCCTAGGGCTGACCATTGGCCCTGCTTAGGTTATATGCGTACGCTTAACCGAGCAGAGGGCAGCTGGGCTTTAAAACAGGCCAGGCCTGGGTCATGTGTCTGTGCCTCTTGTAAACCACATGGAGAGAGAGGAATTGGGTAGTTGCCTAAAGAGACATGAGGTGCTGTTACTAGGAGAACAGATTATGTGCTGGGTAGGCAAAAAAAAAACAAAAAGCCACAAGCAGCTGTGCAGGAGAGACGATCAATGGGGCTTACATGCCCTCTAAGAGTTTCACAGTATGTATTCCCTTAAAGGCTCTGAGTTTAAAGATAAAAATAAACAAGCTTGTTTGGCAGTAGATGAAAGCACCCCCAGAAACAGTTTTCTTTTAAGCTTTGGTAATAATGTTCCACTGATATACTTGCAAAATTATCTTCTGGTTTGATTCTCCTATTTAATCTGTACTTGGAATCGCAAATATTTAATAAGACCAGAGATTTTCAGCTAACTTAGATGAGTTTTGTATTTACTGTAATTGTATCTGAGTTCTTCACCTTCCAAATCAGATTATCTCATCTACCATCCCTCATATATATGCACTGACTTGATAGCTATTGGAGTTTTCAAATGGGGACTGCAGGAAGAAAAGAGCAAATGAAACAAACAAAATATAAGAAAATCAAACCATTTTTTAGGATCTCCATCTCTTTCTGGTGCTGCTGTATTACCTGTTTTAGGGATAATTATACCTAACTAGATAAGGAAGAAAGGAAAGTAGCGGAAGCTCATAATGGGGTAGACCAGATAGAAAGTATGTCAGTAGTGTCAACAGCTGTAGAATGAAAAGCAGCCCCTGATTCTGAAACAATTCAGATTGAAGTCTGGTCCTTATTGCCGGTTGTGGAGTTGTCACCTCCACCTCTGATAGGAGTGCTGTGACAGTGAGGATTTCACGTATCTATAGAGGATTAAAAAGAATCTAGGTGATGAGTTCTCCAGCAAGTGACTGGAGACCAGGAGTTTGAAAGTGATTTTAGAAATTCCAAGTGAATTTTTAGAAACAACTAGGTTTTAATAAACTTAGATCCACAGCAGAATTTATTACTGTAGCCTTTATAACAACAATAGTTGATAATTTAGGATTTTGGCCTTTGGTTTTTATTTTAATCTTTAGTATTCTTGGTTCTTTCAACAAGATAATAAATGATTACAAATGAAGATTGTAAATAATATAAAGTAATAACTTTTTCAAGTCTAAATCTCCTCTACTTCTTGGCCACTGAGGCTGGGAAGAGATCATGTGTAAGAAAAAAAAGATTGCATATTTCCTGTTTTGGTTGTAGGGAAGGGCAGTTAATATTCAGGTTTTTAAAAGTTGGTTCAAATAAGGATCCAACTGTTGAAGAACCAGGAACCACTTCTCTCAGAAATGAAAATGGTCACGTCAGCATCATAGGTTTTTTTTGCACCCCCCCCACACACACACACACACTCCACCTCCGAGCCATTCATTGTTCTCAGTCTAGTTGTGGAGGACGTCGCTTCACTGGAGCATGTTGGTATTATGGTCATTGTGCTCTTCCTGGCTGAGGCAGTCTGTCGCTGGCCATTGGACGGCCGGCCGCTCATGGCGGCTCTCGCTTGCTGCCGGCCCCTCACGCTTGCTACCGGCCCCTCACGCTTGCTACCGGTCACGGCTCACAACAGCTCATGCCGTCCACCGGCCACTCACAGCTCCAGGTCAAGCCGTGGTTCACAATCTTAACTGTAGAGGGCACAGGTTACTGGCGCAGCTTACTTGCCTATGTGGGAATCGAACCGGCAGCCCTGCTGTTCAAAACTTGTGCCCTTACCAACTGAGCTAATTGGCCGCCCCCCAGCGTCATAGTTTTTGTGCCAGATTTTTTTGTTTAAAATTATTCCTCTCATGTCTTTATTGCCTCTCTCTGTTATTCCAGATATAAAATATGAGAAACTTAGTTCAGGTGACCTATCAGCCTGACACAAAATAGCCCAGAGCAGGAATCTAATGTATAAAGTACAATGAATGAGTGTAATACATGACTCTCAAAAAAATTCCTGAAGTTTTTTTGGTGTTTGTGGAAGAAGGTGTGTGTGTGTGTGTGTGTGTGTGTGTGTGTAAAACTGTATATTTCTTAAAAATTACAAATTATACCAGAGTTGACTTTACTAGAATTAGAATGCCTACTCATTAATAGGATAATACCCTTTTGTAAATTATTACTCTTCTAAAGAATAGAGGTTATCATCTGTTTCTCAGATGAGAAAACTGAAGCATTTCAAGGACTGTAATTTGGTAATTTGGACCTAAGACCATCAGACTCTAAAGCCCATGTAGTTTCCCCTCTATAACAAGCTACCTAGTGGATTAACCATTAAATTTAATACCCATTTCACCATTTAGAAAATTGAGATGTTTATAACTTAGTTGTCTTTTTTGCTTTATTTAGACACTTGTTTGGAGGTTATGGATGAAAAGCCCAGTCCTGGAACCCTAAGTGAGAGTTCAGAACCTCTCTTCTCCTTTGGAGTTATAGCAGATATTCAATATGCTAATTTAGAAGACGGCTATAATTACCAAGGAAACAGACGGAGATACTACAGACATAGTCTTCTTCACTTACAGGGTGCTATTGAACACTGGAATAAAGAAAGCACCCCACCACCCTGTTGTGTTCTTCAGCTTGGAGATATCATCGATGGATATAATGCGCAGTATAAAGCATCAGAGCGGTCACTAGAACTTGTTATGAACACATTTCAGATGCTTCAAGTCCCAGTTCATCATACATGGGGAAACCATGAATTCTATAACTTCAGCAGAGACTATTTAACAAACTCTAAACTAAACACAAAATTTCTAGAAGACCAGAGTGTACATCGTCCTGAGAATGTGTCTTCAGGGAGTTATTACGCTTATCATTTTGTACCATTCCCTAAGTTCCGGTTCATTTTACTCGATGCCTATGACTTGAGTGTCTTGGGCGTGGATCAGTCTTCTCCAAAATACCAGCAGTGTCTGAGGATGCTGAAGGAGCACAATCCAAATATGGAATTGAATAGTCCTCAAGGTGAATTATTCCTTTGAGCTGAGAATCTAATACATTGTCTTTAAATTCTTCAGCTACCTTTTATTCAGCAGGAAGATGGATGATTAAGGTAAAAGTATATTGTCGCTGTTGTTCAGGGTCAGGATTTCTCACAAGCCTCATGGCACACGGATTGGTTACAGTTGTTCCAAGATTTATTTAACAGATATCTGAATGCCTGTTTTGGGCCATGCACTTTTTCTAGAGCTTAGCTATTCAGAACTGTAAGCAATCCTGACACTATCACTTTTTTTATGGATCAGAGTGGCAGGAACAAGAAAAGTAGGTGGGCAGGACAGATAATAAATGAAACAGAAACAGGATTATTTCCACAATGATAAATGCTACCAAGAAATAAAGTGTGTGGGGCCAGCCAAGTGGCTCAGTTGGTTAAGAGTTAGCTTAAGAGTGCGAGCTCTGAGCAACAGGGCCGCTGGTTCAATTCCCACGTAGGCCAGTGACGCTGTGCCCGAGCTGAGCTGCTGCTGAGCTGCCAACAGGCGGCAGGATGGCTCAGCTGGTGAGAGCATGAGCTCCTAACAACAAGACTGCCTTTTCGATGGTGGGCTACGCCTGCCCGCAAGTAAGACTGAACTCGGCACCTTAAGTTGAGCTGCCACCCGGATGGCTCAATGGATAGAGCATGTGCTCTTAACAAGGCTGCCAGTTCGACTCCCGCATGGGATGGTGGCTATGCCCACCCGCATCTAAGACTGAACTCTGCACATTGAGCTGAGCTGCCACCCAGATGGCTCAGTGGATGGAGCTTGCGCTGTTAACAAGGCTGCCGGTTCGACTCCCGTATGGGATAGTTGCTTCGCCCACCTACAGCTAAGATTGTAACACAGCACCTTGAGCTTAGAGGCCACGAGCTGCCGTTGAGCAGCCAGATGGCGACTGGTGCCCTCCACAACGAAGATTGAAGAACAACAACTTGGCTGGTCCTCTTCCCCAATTCCCCAGCACTGTTCCCCTCCCCCAATTCCCAATTTAAATAAATAAATAAATAACTCAGAAAGAAACAAAGAAACAAACAAACATAGTAAAGGAGTAGAGGAATTATTTTAGTTTAGATGGTCAGAGATGGCCTCTCCAAGGAAGAAAGCATTTAAACTGAAACCTCAACGACAGGAAGGAGTCAACCCTGGGAAGAGTCTTTGAGACCAAGGGAAAAACAAATGCAGAGGTGCTAAGCAGTATAACACTTGGACATTCTTGAACACAGAAAAAGCCAGGGTGGTGTGGGTCGGTTTTGTAGTAGCTCAGTGGACAATAAACTGTGTTTTATTATTAGCGTAACAGGGAGCTAGTGAAGTAAGCAGAGGAGTTTCAGGACTAGGAGTAAGATACAATGTGATTTATTTGTATATTGCTCTAAACTCTTGTGGTTTCCTATTTTAATTGCTGCCAAATGTTCTTAAAGGAAAGTACAAGTGTCCCCATATTAGCTACAGTTCAAATGCCCTCATGAAGACACCCCCCCCCCAAAAAAAAATATGATATTTGACAGGTCTAACTTACAGAATTCTTTTTAGGACTCTCTGAGCCTCAGTTTGTTCAGTTTAATGGAGGATTCAGCCAAGAACAGCTGAACTGGTTGAATGAAGTCCTTACATTCTCTGACACCAACCAAGAAAAGGTGGTGATCGTGAGTAAGTATTTAAACACTTTGTTTACACTAGCATTTTAGAGAATGAGAGGAGTTAGATTTTAAAGCACACTAACTGTTTATATTGTGATATCCTCTGTAAAATGAATGCTTAAAGTTTTTTTATTGAGAAATGATCTGAATATAAGGTTAACATTTAAGGTTGAATCAAGAAAGAATTGTAAAATAACAGATACATCTTCCCAAATATTAGAGCCTGTGAGTTGACCTTTCAGGTTTCAAAGTAGAATTTCCCCAAACGGTATCAATTTATATAACAATATTTAAATGAGAAACTCAGTTTAAGCCCCATACCAAATCTCAGCCTTAGGAGGCCTACCTGTTAATGCAGTGGCCACCAAACAGAGGCCCCCTGCTATCCGGATGAAAGCAAACCAATAAAACAGGGACCACACATTTGGCACTGAGCACTTATGTTATTTTCATTTAGAATCATTTTTGACAGACATACTACCGTCAGAGATTGTAGGACTCTGGAGGTGCTTAAAATACACTCTGATATGGGTGTGTGCATGTGCGTGCATGCACAAAGGGCTGAATTTGGTATACTTGGTTTGGGGGCTGAGATTATTAGATCCCTTGTTTTAGGGACCTAATTGATGTGGCATAATGGATGAGAAGACTGGACTGAGGGTAACAAAGATGGATTGCCGTTCTGGCTCTTATTTCTATGAGCTGTGTGACTGGGCAAATGTCGAACTTACAAACTGCAGTTTTCTCAATATTGCATTACGGGAAATTGTGAACACGAAAACTCTGAAAATGATAGTCTATTCAGATAGGTGATGATATAAAATTATATACACACACACTGTGTGTGTGTGTGTGTGTGTGTGTGTGTGTGTGTGTGTGTGTGTGTGTGTGTGTGCAGGTGTACTCTGTCAGTCCCCGTCTTTTTTAGCTGAGCCATCCTGCCACCTGTTGGCAGCTCAGCAGCAGCTCAGCTCGGGCCGGACTCGAACCACTGTTGCTCAGAGCTCAAACCTTTGAGCGAGCTCTTAACCAACTGAGCCACTCAGCCGGCCCAGTCCCCGTCTTTTTACTTATAATACAAACTAGTAGATATTAAGCAGAATAAAAATATTTAGAATAAAATTTCAGAATAAAATTAAACAGTAACACAGAAAAAGGGAAAGTGATTGAAAGTGTCGCCTCATACGTGTCTCAGCATCAGGAATTTGAAATTCTCCGGCTCCGCTTCCACAAACCTCCTGTGGGACCTGGTATGAGCGCTTCCTGCCTTAACTCAGTTCCCATCTGTCACATGGCTGTGGCTGCCTTGATCCTCTGGAGGTGTTTAAAGTGGCATAAATCAGTTCTGTATAAAACATTGAGTGCTTATAAAAATGATATACAATTCACTGGCCCATCCCTAAGCTCTTCTTTTGTTTAAGAGTACCTCTGTGTGTGTCTATAACACCCATGTACTTAAGGATGTCGGTGACACTGGATTCCAGCACAGCGTCTGCCTGACGTCCAGCTGCCTTTGCAGACCACCCTGCACAGGAAACCCTCGGTCTCCCGTGATGTTTGTACATCTTGAGACTGTAGGCCATAGAGATCTCAGAGTTTCTGCCTCTGCTATGGCCTGTCTCCCCTGGTACGTGAACTGCCTCACCCTTCTTTATGCTCCAGAGACATGGTTGTAGATGACCTAGTTCTTCACGTATGTGGGTTCTCGCTGGTCTCGGTCCATAATGAGGTAGCGATACACATTTGTTTTTTCTTTCTGAGTACTAGTTTTTAGCCATGGATTTTGGTGAAAGAGACATTTCCTAATTGGTTCATAACTCTTCTTCTCTTTAACTAACAGGCCATCTTCCCATTTACCCAAAGGCCTCTGACACTGTGTGCCTTGCCTGGAATTACAGAGACGCCCTCACCGTCATTTGGTCTCATGAGTGTGTGGTGTGTTTCTTCGCCGGTCACACTCACGATGGCGGCTACTGTAAGGACCCTTTTGGTGTGCACCACGTCAATCTAGAAGGGGTTATTGAAACAGCTCCGGACAGCCAGGCTTTTGGCACAGTTTACGTCTATCCTGACAAAATGATGTTGAAAGGGAGGGGCAGAGTGCCAGACAGAATTATGAATTACAAGAAGGAAAAAGCTTTCCATTTTTAGTCTGATTTATTTAGTCTGTATAAAAGGATGACTTTGCCTTGTGTTTTTGTACCCCTCCCCCACCCCTAATCCTCAATCACATTTAGTATTCTCTTTGCATAACAAAATGTATTTATGGCTTCACTGTGTGTTGGCTCATAAGACATTCTGAAATGTCATTTTTGGATAATATATCCAGTGCTGAAAATTGGAAAGAAAATGAA
>NW_017731572.1:1578149-1583103 GCF_001890085.2 Hipposideros armiger | reverse complement strand
GCGATATAATCCGCAAAACAGACTTTATTTTAGCCTTACCTGAGATTTTTTTACTTTTTACAAGGTTCATGTATTATCTATGTAACGTAAAATTCATAATAAAAAAGATAGAAGCTTTTCCTTTTTACTCTGTTGTGTGAGTGAGCTTTGGACATTTTGGTTTTTGCTCAGAATATCCATCATACTGTAGGATTGTGTTCCTATTTTGTAAACCAAAAATACCAAGTTACTTCACAGGTTAATGAAGGGTGCCCCCATATGAGGCTACAAGAAGGGCCTTCAAAGAAGTCATGTGGTCCTCTTATGATTCCAACTAAAGCAGGACCAAGTGCCAGTGCAGCTGTGTGCCTGCTGACGTGGTCTGCTTGGGCCACCAGCTAGTGGCTGCGAATGAATTTACCCATGAATCCCTTTAGATAAATGGAACATGTTAACTCAGTTGTCGTACATACTAAGGCTTATTTCCAAAAACACTTACTAGATGGCAACACTAACTAGATTACTGTTTAAATGAAGAGAAATTTTGATTCAGGGCTTAAAAAACAATACTGGTCAACATAAGTGTGCCCGCTGAGCACCTGGGAAGCACGGGGGTATCCAGGCGTATTGGTTTTCTATGGCTGCTGTAACAAGTTACCACAAACTTAGTAGCTTGAATAACACAGATTTGTTCTCTACAGTTCTGGAGGTCAAAAGCCTTGAATTATTTTCACTGGGCTGAGATAAAGATGTCATTAGGCCCTGCTCCCTCAGGAGGATGAACAGGACAATCTGTTTCCCTCCCTTTTCCAGCTTCTAGAGCTGCATTTCTTGGTTCCTTGGCTCATGGCCCCTCCATCTTCAGAACCAGCAAGGTAGCATTTTCAAATCTCTGTTGTCACACCACCTCTTCTGTCTGTGTAGTCAGGTCTCCCTCTGCCTCCCTCTTATGATTGTGATTACAATGAGGGCCCACCTGGATCATCAGGCTAATCTCATCTCTAGATCCTTAACTTGATCACATCTGCAAAGTCCATTTTGCTACATAAGCTAACATCCATAGGTTCCAGGGATTAGGGCCTGGATATCTTTGAGGGCCACTGTTGAGCCTGTCACAGAGGTGACTGTGATGTGCTTGTGTTCACCGGCTTTATGATGCATGAGGACACAGACATCCTTAGATACGTGTAAAGAAGGGACTGGGAATGGGGAGTAGGGATTTATTTACTGTTTTTCTGAAGGGATTGGGGTTGACTTGAAGAAGAGAAAATGGTTTAAATAGGTATGGAAGTGTATTTCACGTAGACAGAATTGCATAAGCAGACGTACTGAAGGATATGCTGAGTTTAGGAGAAGCAGGGAATGCTGTGAGGATTCACCAAACAGTTCTGGGGGTATGGCAAGAAATAAAGCAGGATAAGGCCAGGCCAGGGTTGTGTGGAGATGAGCTTTGAACTATGCGCCCCGAGTTAGAATTTAACTTGTCACACAGCGAAGAACCCTTATGTTTCTGGGCTGGGTAACATGGCTAGATTGTGCTTCAGTCCAGCAGTGGATAATGAGACCCTGATTAGAAGAGTGACAATGGGAGGAAACCAGGCTGGTGATGACAGGTTTTGATAACAAATATGAAACTAATAATACTTAAATTAAATTAAAATATGGAGTTTAAAAGCAATTTCAGTAATGTTTTCTAAAGGCAGTACTCTACCAAAAGTGAGTTCCTTTTAGATACTTTTGGAGATTCAAAAGGAACTGTATATTTACAGATTTCAGTGTGATATGGGAGATGCAGATATGTTAAGTAACTTTATCTTGAACATTACTTTTAAAAAAAATTGGAACATTACTTTCTTTTAAGCATAGAATCAATCATGGGTAGGTCATATATATAATTTGCAAATAAGTCCATTTCTTCATGTATGATTTTAATAGTTATAAAAGCCATAAATCTGCAAGCTAAAGGTACCCTGGAACATTGAAATCCTTTATATTTATCTTATTGATCCTTAAAATAAATTTCACTTTAATTGCTTTAGTATCAACTAGATTTTTTCCTTTTACTTCATCTACATCTTGATAAAGAATTGCTGACTGTCTATTGACCATTGTGTAAAACAAACAAAACACATGCTTACATCCTTTAACATTTGTAGAATACTGAATATTGTGTTAAGGCTATAAAAATAAAGACACAAACTACCAGGCTCGTTTTCACTCTCTTGATGTCTGACTGGTGCTAATACTTTTTGAGTGAAGTATTTCCTAAATCTCATGACAGAGTTTGATGCTAGTCTGTGTAAAAAGCTGCCATCCAGATGTTCTAAAACAGCACTGACCAACAGAACTATAATGTGACCCACATAAGTAATGGGAAATACTTTAGTTCACATTTCGAAAAGTAAATAATAACTGATAAAATGAACTTTAATAATGTATTTACCCCAGTATATCTAAAATATTTTATCATGTAATCAATATAAAAATATTTTACATTTTTTTATATGTATTTAAAACCTAGCATGTATTTTATACTTAAAACCCATCCATTTGGACACTAATTTCATTGAAAATACTTGATCTGTATTTAGATATAAAATTGGCAGTTGAAGAAGTAGATTCAGACACTCAAGCTGTTCCAAACACTACATTTTCTAAGAACTGAATTGATATGTTTTTAAATTAAAATTTAAAAAAAAGAAAAGAAAAGAATACTTCCTCAATCAGTGTAGCCACATGTCAAGTGCTCAGTGTGACATGCCTAGTGGCTACCGTATTGGAGAGTACAGCTCTAAAATGGTCTCCCCAAGATTACTTTTGATATTCATTAAAAAAAAAATGTGTATAGATTTTGGTTTTATTTTTTATTTACAATGTAATTAGCATTCCCTATTTCCTTTTTGGTTCCAAATTCCTTTATTCTATCTTAACTTGCCTTTTTTTCCAAGACATGCTTGTTCGTTTGGTTTATCTGGAGTCCTCATTTCGATCACGGCACTGTACCAGTTAAATATAATAAGATTAGTTCAGGGCTATAGCTTTCTCTTGAATCTCTGTTTCTACTGGGTTGTCAGAAAAGTCATGACGTATTTTTTCTATGTTTTTCGTTGCAAAAATGCGTCATGACTTTTCCAACAACCCAATATCATATTAACCAAACCCTGCTTCCCTCTGTTTTAGTCATGTGTAGCCCTTGGTAAGCACTGAATATTTTCAGAGTGCTGTCATATGATCTAGTTTAATTCTTGCAACTGTATAAGTAAGTAGCAGAGCTAGTATTCATAAAGAAATATCCTGCAGGAGGTTTTTTTATATTTGCCCGTCACACAGATAGTGAGGAAGCTGAGTCAGAATTCATATTTCTTAACTTTTTTTCTACTGCCATTTCTATCCTATGACACAACAGAATGTGAGACCCCGTCTCTTATTAGTCCCATCTAATCCTACGTTGTAGGCAGCCTTAAAAAGTTCTTAGGATTAAAAAAAAAAATCGTGTTTATAAAAAATGGAAAATTCTTGTTTTAAGAACAGGATTCTTCACTTCATTTAAATTACTGTCTTGCAGTGAGTTGGCCAGGAGGACCGCATCTCCTTGTTTATGTATATATAGATCCATGAGGCAAATGGGAAAAGAGCAATTACAATGGCAATAGCCAACTGAATTCTTCCACCAACTGGATTCCTACAAAGACACAAAAATTATCAATGAAAATCCAATGAAAATTATATAGAGTACTTTGGAAACAAGTATAAAGATGGAGTTCAGTAAAATACATCATTATATTTTTGTATGATCCTTTTTCTCAAATTTTTTATTGAAATATAACATTGATCTGTATGAATTCTTTATATATTCTTAATATACATCCTTGTTGTTTACGTGTTGCAAATAGCTTTTCCCACTCACTTAATGATGTCTTTTGAGGAACTAAAGTCATTGACTAAGGAATGTTAAAATTGATCTTTTCGTAATTTTTTGTGTCCTGTTTAAGAAAATTTTCCCTCTCAAGATCTTGAAAATAATTATTTTTTTCCTAAAAGCTTCATTTTTCTGCCTTCACATTCGATCTGTAATCCATCTGGAATTTGATTTTTTGGAGGTTGTAAAGTAGGGATTGTTTGGCTTTTTTTTTTTCTCTGTGAGTATTCAGTTGCTCCAGCACTATTTATTGAAAAGACTGCCTTCCTTTGCTAACCTGCAGTGCCACTGTTGTCATAAGTCAAGGGTCTATGTATGTATGGATCTGTTCCCTAGATTCTAGATGGTTTCATTCTCGTTTATCCTTTTGCTTTAGCCTATGCTACCTTAGGATAATTACTTAGGTCTTCCTTATTTTAACATTTAGGTCTTCTTTAATTTCTCCTGTAATATTTTATAGTTTTGTGTGTGGATATTTTGCATTTCTCTGCTAGATTTATTCCTAGGGAGTTGATTTTTTTTATTATAAGTAGTAACTTTATTATTTTCTGTTACTTGCTGATAAAAGTGCAGTTGATTTTAGTAATATTGACGTAGTGTTCATCAATCATGCTAAATTCACTTATTCATATAACTTTTTAGATTCGTTTTGATTTTCTATGTATGCAGTCATGTCACCCATGAATAATGAAAATTTAATTTTTCCTTTTCCAGTCCTTGGGCCTTTCATTTCTTTTCTTGCCTTATTTTACTGACTAGGACAATAGCTAGAACAGTGGTGAATAGAAGTGTCAATAATGGCTAACCTCATCTCTTTCCTGATCAGAGGAAAAGTTTCAACAGCTCACTGTTAAGGATCATGCTTTGGCATAAATACCCTTTATCAGTGTAAGTTCCCTTGTATGCCTATTTTCTAAGAGCTGTTATCATGAATGGATGTTGACTTTTACCAAATTCTCTTTTTGTATAGATTAAGATAGTTTACTTTCTTTTTTTCTGTTTATGTGGTGGAAAACATTGGTTGGTTTTGAACATTAAACTAACTATTTTTTTTTT